>NW_010396951.1:47414-55826 GCF_000710305.1 Buceros rhinoceros silvestris | reverse complement strand
GCCTGCCGCGTCTCCAGCAACAGCTCAAGGGCTGCGTGCCTGCTGCCCAACCCTTGCCTTCACCTCTCTGGCTCATCAGAGACACAAGTCTCTCACTGTTTTCTGCAAGACCCTCAGGCAGCTATATGGACAGGCTGGAGTGCAGCTCTTACCATTTACAAGATGCTCCATGTTCCACCTGGAACCATTTCCAAACAGCAAAACACCTGAAATACACAGTCCCTCACACCGGATCATCTGGGATCCAGAGCAGCACTGTGCACTCTCTCCTCACCCAGCCTGGCCATCCTGAAGTCCCCAGTTTTGCCTCTGAGGCTGTGGAAACATCATCCTGGCCCAGAGCAATTTAGCAAAGACTAAACGAACAGCCTAGGAAACCTTGTAAGAAAAACGTCCCTCCTCACTTCACCTCCAAGATGACATTTTTAGGCTTTCACTTAAATAAACTCCGTGCAATAACACTTTTGCAGTAAACTCCAATATAAATACTGAGATCTTATGTAAACAATCGTAAATCAATGGATTACTGCTTTTTTCTTAAGAAACTACCCCAAAACCCAAGCCCTTTTTGACACCCCGCACTGCAAACTTCAGGAGCTGAGGAGGCTGAAGGAGCCCGAGTTCAGCCCATGGCTACGAACCCTTGGGTTATTGCTCTTTCAGCTGTCTCCACCTATAAGGCTAGATGAGGACAATGCGCACTGATGCCAGAGAGAAAAGATTGAGCAGAAACTGCAGAAATAGAGTATTTTTCCATCCAGCAGCCCTCAACGGATGACGCGCATAGAGCCCAGCCTGCTGCGCGAGCTGCATGGGAGATGGTATGATCCATCCCACCAAACCTCGCACCAGACGTGCTCAGTTTCTAACATGGGGAGACAGGCTTAGACAACCCACCCTGAGGGCTCTGCCTGGATCATGCTGTGAGCTGCCAGCTCTGGACCCACACATCTTATATCTCTGGGTTATTGCACCCTGTGATCTCCAGAAGTCAGGCACCTTCCAAGCCGCTCCATTTGTATATACTGATGTCCCGATTTCATTCTGGTTTTAAGTTTTACATCGCCAAGGTCTTGGAGTGGAATTATTTTTACTATTAGCCATTAAAGCAGAAAATATTAATTGTCATTGCCAGGTAGGAAACTTCTCCTGGATGTAGTAGTCAAGAAACGTGATTTGCATTTTGAAATTTAGTCAGACGACTGAGGTAACTGCATCAGTCAAGATTCAGCATTTCACTGGGTTTTAAGGCACAGGGAGCTCATCGGGTCTGGGATTATCTCTTCGCAGCTCCTTGCAGCTGGCTTCTCTTCCCCCAGTGACTGCTGCCCGGCTGGCTTTGCACAACGCAGTGGTTTGTTTAAAACAGCAGATTTTGCAGGGGGAGGGGGGCTGAAAATGCGTCATGATAGGGCAGCCTACCTGGCTGGGAGCAGAGGCTGCTGCTGGAGCAGCGCTGAGCGGCATTAATCACCACCCGTCCCCTCCCACCCTCCGAGCACAGCGGAGCGAGCGCAAGCCTCACTTGGCAGCACACGCCAGCTCCATCCTGGCCATCTCCTGCTCCTCCTTCCCATGGCAGCAACATCAAAGCTCCAGCCTGGCCCCAGCCCCTCATTCAGTTTTCCAGGCAATGCTCCGAAGTCCTGAAGCAGCCCTATGCTGCTGTCTACAGAGAAAATTTAAAGCCACAACCACCAGTCTAGACTGCCTGAAATCTCTTCCCCAGATCCTGGGCTACTGAAGCAACCTGCCAGTTTGGGGAAGGCTGGAGAGAGCCCAGCTCATCTGCCTTACTTTGGCGAGTAGTTGCAGACCAGGTAGACGGCATTCTCCCAGATTTCTCCCCAGACATTCATCTGCTTGCAGACGTTCACGGCGCAGCCGATCTTGTTCGTCGTGGCCCAGACTATCTGCAAGAGCAACGTGGTCATTGAACATAAACTAACTGCTTCGCTGTGGGCACAGGTTGCAGTGACAGCTGGGACATGGGGGACACAGAGAGCAGAGGAACCTTGGTGTCCTTTACCTGGGTGTAGTGTGTGCACATGGAGCCGGTGCACCTCTCTGGGCACCACGGGTTGCACTCATGAGGATATGGGTACGTGTAATCTTTAACTTCGTCATACCAAGACTGGACATGGAAAGCTGGGGAGCGATACCTGAAGGAGCAAAGACAAGTTAAATCACAAAGTTCTGGTAGAAGTTTTCAAACAACACCTGCCATATTGTAAGCTCAGATTTTTTAAATTCAGGTTTTGCTCATTTTTAAACACAAGTTTCTGAAGGCAAGTTCCATTCATTGAGAAGGTGCTGCCTAAAGAATCCAATGACATGGTCTAATGAACAGAAAAAAAAATCTCACTGAAAATGTTGAAGATGATTTTTCCCTGAAGATTCACAGCTCGGTCTGACTCTCTCTCTATTATTTATAGGTTTGACATGTCCTTCAAGTGCTGCTGACCTGAAACGTCCCCCTGACTTTTCCACACAAACCTTCTAGTTTGACAGAAGGTTGTGTTTTGAAAGTAAATAGGAGTTAAGGTTTGCCAAACGTCTCGAACCCAAAGCCATCGTGTACCTATCTCACCACCAGGCAGTTTGCTAACTCCAGGACTCACCAGCGCTCAATCCTTGGAGAGTGGGGGGGGGGCTTTTTTCCCCCCACATCACCCCAGGGTTTGGTGCAGAATAGCTGGTGCTATTTTATTACAGAAATTTCCCTCTGCACCAAAGCCCCGCAGATGCTGCACCGTCCGGGTGCAAACTCAGCACCAGACGTCGCGGGCTGGGGCAGCACCGGTGCTGCTTGTGCTGGTTGGGGGAACACAAACGGTGTTAAAGCTACCTATAGGAACTGCTACTCATTTTTCTCGCTACATGCACAGCAAGCAGAGCTGTGTGCATCGCAGCAGAGCTGTGCTTCAAACCCTTCTTTACTTTCAACAGCTCTCATGAAGCAAGCGGGCAGAAATACAAACGGTATCGTTACCAACTGCAGCCTGTGCTTCCAGCCAGCTTTTCATTAAAAATCATTCATTAGAAGTGTTTTTAAAACATGAATCTCATGATGTCATTAAGTGAATACTTTCCGAATCCTATTTTGCTGGAGAGGAAATTAAGGCAATCAAGTTACAGCCTGTTCCTGAAAAATTCTGAGATAAATCCGATTTCTTTTTCCTCTCAGTGACTGCAAAAGGGAGCAAGATTGGATCTACCCCCACCAGTAACCCACGGCCATCTAGAAGGCTTGTAGCAGAGCCAAGAACAGCACGATCTTTTGACTTTGTTTCCAGTGGATTAGCCACTCTACTTTCCAATCATTATTGAATTCTGCCAACAAAAACGGGCCAGATTTTTATATCAGGCTAATTTCACACCAGCAAATTTCCATTGCTGTCAACCAAGTTCTACCTGATTTACCACAAACATTACTGCATTTCCACCCATTAGGGCTCCTGAGCACATAGGAAATGTTTGCAGTACAAAGCAGGCTTAACAATAATCAAATTTCACCATGAGATGGAGATGCAAATCCATTTGGAAGCCTTAACATCAGCCTTCCTAGCTGGGTTAATAACTCTACGTTAAAAACCTTCCCCAGGAAGTTGAAAAAAAATATCTGCAAAGTGAGTTCAGTAAAGAGAAATTAGAAGCTGGATAAATATTCATGGGAAATCCAGCAAGAGATAGATAATCCAGTTCTGAACCAGCACCTGAGTCCAGACATTGCTCCTGAGAGACTTCAGCCGGTTCTCAGCATGGTGCCAGAAACGCCCCCGAAAGAGCAGATGTAGGAGCGAGGGTTATGACTTCTGTCACTGTGCTCCTTAAAGAGTACAAATGGTCTTAAGCACATTCCCCAGAGATACAGATAAACGGAGCAACCCCCGTCAGTGCTGGTTTGCTGGGAACAGTCAGCTGAAGGTGGCTGCAGATGTTACCGCTATAACCCTTTCACCGAAGCAACAGCCGTCAACGATCCTCAGCTTTTCTCTCATCTCCTCAGCCTTTCCGACCAAACCTTTCCAATTTGCTCTATAGGAGGATCCATAAATTGTGCTTTGCAACGAGCTTGTAGCACCCCAACTCTTACCTGCCCCAGTGAACCGCCAAGTTCTGGCCAATAGACCTGATGAGGGCACTAGGTCCATGGTCCCAGATACACTGCTGAGCCCAAGCGTGGGCTGATCTTTCCAGCTCATCATCCCAGGTCTTCAGGGCGTGGGGAGAGAGAAAAAAAAACAAAATCAGGTCAATCTTTATCTTAAGCTTATTAGATGAAGAGAATCAACCAACAGCAGTTAGTGGAGAAAGACTGAATTACAGCTCACCTCTGGTGTCTGGCCTCTCGTTGTGAAGCCAGCAGATACCAAGGATGTGCCCTAACCTAAAAGTAAGCGTCTCAAGGTGTCCCCCTGCCATGGAAATGCAGGGTACTAAACTGTTTATTATTTTTCCTGCTTGATGCCATGCTTCTTAGGAGATGCTTTGCATAAGTGAGCAGAAAACACACCTGGGAAGACCTCAAGAGCCCATCTGGACTACCCACCCTAAAATACAAGATATTCTCGGCAGGTGTTTTGCTAAGCTGTTAAAAAACAAAACTAAAACCATCGAGGATGGAAATTCCAGCACTTCCTCATGACACCCGTTTCTGAGATCTGCCAGAGTTCTGACACGCAGTCGGTGCTCTGATGTAGTTCAGCAAGATTTTCCATCTGCTGTCCTTACTGTGAGAGCATATCCAGGCTTCCCCATCAAGGGGAACTCCAGCAGTGGACGTGCTCCTGTCCTCCACTACTGACACAGATGGAGATTTTTGGCCCAACCTCTTAGTTGAGAGGTATGGGTCCGAGTGTCCCGATCCCACCTCCCCTTCTCCAAGAATAACCGCTAAGTTCACCAATGGATCCGGTCAAATTTAACAGAGGTGGCAAAGTCCCAGAGCTGTCAAGCCAATATCACTCTCACTGAAACAGGCGTCAGGTTAGAAGCAACAAATCCCATTTGCGTTCCCACTGAGGGAAGGATTCCGGTGTGAGATCAGCCCTTGTTGAGCATCACCTAGCTGTAAGCCAAACGAGAGCTCAAACGTGATACAAAAGCCAACAGCAAAGCAGGTTTCTTTGGCTCCTCTGCCCAGGAGTGTGTTTGATTTAACGGCCAGACTTGCTGGACCCAGTAGACAGCGCCCTGAATTCATTGTGTATTTACTGACAGCTGCTCTGTGCAGCTTAAGAGTCCTTAGAGGATAATTCATCGGGATTAAAATATCACCGGACATTCCTACAAATAAAACCAAAGAGAAGAGAGGTCCTGTATTGCATCTCCAGCCCATTTCTCACGTGTCAGTGTGAAATTATATCCTCTTTGGCCATTTCCCATCACAACCAGCTGGACTTCTCAAGTCTGTCTTCTCCAGGAGAAAAGCAACTTCTGATCTCAAACGTATCAAAGGACCTGTTAGAGCCTGTTTAAAGGACTGGAGGGCATTTAGGCTCTCAAACACTTTTAAAAACATCAAGCGCTCATTCTGAGTAAGTGTCTGTGCACAGACTTGGGCAGTTACAACCGGGGTGGGGAGGGACCGCACGTCCCTGGCTAAGATGACAGGAAAACGCAGTGTCTCCTGGAACTTGCTGCGTCTACACTGTCTTCGCGAGGCAAGCATGAGCTCATCTGACTGAGCTAACAGCCCAGACCTCTGAGAACGGCTTATCACTAAACATGCGCGGCAACCCAAATTCCAACAACATCCCAGAGCTGCTCTGAGCTCATCAGCTTGGCTTTGAACTGCCCAGCGGCCAAGAAAATTCACATCAGTCTGCAAAACCCCATGCAGACACAGCTCTGCAGAGGGAATAAAACCATTTTCTGACTCAGCCCTCCAGCTCCTTGAAGGTGTATGGGAGCTGACCCGCCCCACACGTCTCCAAGCCTCTGTTAGAGCAGACTGTTGCAATGGTGCCTAGACACGCAGCGTTTTGTGGTCTCCCCACGCTCTGCGCTAGGCAATGACCAGCCACAATCTGCCTTCCCATCCAAGACAGAAGCCACAGAAACTCTCCCAAGACGTTCTGTGCTGCTAGTTTTCAGGCTTTCTAGCAGAGCATTATTCTCTGCAGCCTCAAAGGAGGAGACGTTCCAAATCTCCTAATTTAATGCAGAGACGTTATGAGCAATAGGCCATTAAATGGAAATGGATGTGAACGCAGGCGTTACATCTTCCTTTGATGCCTACAGATAAAATAAACGAACTCGGACAAAAGATACTCAACAGGCAATTGGGAATGAGCTACATCTTTTCATGGCTTTGTGCTCAATGAGTAGAGAAGCTCCTTTCTGCCGGCATCAGATTACAAAGCCATCCCATTTAAATTAAAGCAGTTATTTGCCTCTTGCTTCTCAGACGTGAATGCGGTCAGGAGGCTGGAATTAGTTCAGAGCAATAAACATATATATATATATAAAGATATTTCAGATTTTCCCAGCTATGCTTGCAAGAATTCTTTATGCCAATAATCAGAGCAGCATCTCGGAAGGCTACGGAAGGCAGCGGGGCAGCATACGCCTCTGCTGTTTCCTTCTCAAGCAGAGATTGAGAAGCCTTCAGGTACGTGCGATTCCAAGTGGTTTAGCACGTGGTCTCTTTTCTTCACTCCTGCAAATTTGTACTGGCTTTTGAAAGTAAAGTGTGCACTGAATGTGTAAAATACAGGCATAGCACATACGCTATGCTACAGACTGTAGGTTCAGATTTAACAAGGGTATGTCCCGCGAGGAGTGTGCTTACTCAGCCTAACTAGTTTCTCTGCCTTACTCTAGACACCTGAATTGCAGCGCTCAGTTTACCCATTCATTTTTCTTCCCAGTTTAGGCTTTTTGCAATACTGGCAATTTACTGTTAAAGTGGCATGAGAGTCTGGGACTGACATGTTCTGGCAGAAGCGTGGCTGTGCTTTGCTAACCCACACAGAAATGCTGCATCCTCCTGATGAGGAAAGCCACCACCCTGCAGTTCAGAGGAAGAATACACACCTTATACAGGCACACAAACTATTTTCCTTCCAGCCATCTGTACTGCGAACAATTTGGGTTTACCCAGCTTTCTTTGAGGGCTCTGCAAAAAGAAAGATTTCTGTCTTTCATGCCTGCTGAAAGCCATCTGACTCAGCCGTCTGAAAAGGTCAAGATGTCTTAGGAACTGTTATGTCCTTTTTACTCTGGTTTCATTAACAAGAGTTTGTTTTAGTCGTGGCACCCGTCCACTGGCGTGACTGCTCTGCCCAAACACACACACAGTGGAAGTGTCATTCATAAAGCTGTTGGAGGGGTTAAGGTAATCCTGTATTTGACCATCTCCGCCAGGAAGATGCAGGGTGCTTGCTCATTTTCGATTAACACTGGATACCTGTGCTAGCTTTCAACCAATTATACAACCCCAGCAGCAAAACTGTTTCGTTCTTCACTCCTCCACCTCCTTCAGCCCATATGTACATAATTCTTTTGATCTCCAGAAAAATCATGGGACTCACTGTGTTACTGCTTTCTTGCTAACAGCCTCCAACAACCGAACTTGATCCTGTAGTAGATAAATATGTCCCTTTCCTGGAACACATTAGCTCCCCTCGCCACTTTAGATCACTTAAATGCGTCAGATATGGAGCTGGGAGAAAGGACTTTCACAAGCCTGTGTTTGGGCAAGAACAAGTTCTACCCACTTTCCCACAAACTAGCACTGCACGTCGCCTGTGACGCTCCTCACCGGCACCAAAGGAAGAAAGTTCCTCTACATACTACGGACAGACCATCCTCTTAAGAGAGGCCAAATGAAAAATGTCCTCTGCAGGACAAAGGATTAAAGTGAAACGCACGTTCAGAGTACACACAGCATTTCCAAGTCATATTGGGTAAACACGAGCACATGAAAGACTGATTATAGCCTTTCCAAGCAGCACCATCTCATACTCGGCTTCTTTCTCCACGGCATATAAGGCCCTTTCATTTACCCTCGATCGCCCATAAAAACCACTAGAAAAGCAGACTGAGCAAAGGCAAATATAAAACTGTAACCGCGCCGCAAGCGTAAACAGCAGCCGGCCAGTGGACAGTCCGCAACAGCAGCCCTCTCAGATCCCCAGGGCCAACCAAAACACATTTGGATTTCTCATGCTTTGTATTTACTTGCTGGACATTCCTCAAGTCACCTCTTCTCTGGCAGTACCTTACCCACAGGATAACGTGAGAACCCGCTGAGAAAGTGGGGTACAAAGCACCAGTTCTGAGAAAAGCACATGATTTCTGACAGAAGCGGGATGAAAGACCAGCTGTGGGGATGCTCATGGGGACCAGCTGATGGACAGTTGTTTCTCCTCACTGCCCTCTGCCCCACTCTCTCTTTTCGTCTCC
>NW_010396951.1:45203-47357 GCF_000710305.1 Buceros rhinoceros silvestris | reverse complement strand
TGGACAGTTGTTTCTCCTCACCGCCCTCTGCCCCACTCTCTCTTTTCGTCTCCCCTCCCCCCGCCCAGTCACAAAAGGCAGGAGTTTCCATGCGCAGCCCTCACTTCAGCACAGCTGGCAAACAATTTTGTACTACATTCACTGTGCTTTTCTTTCACCCTTTTAAACATGGTCTTAACAAATCATTAATCATTGAGTTTGTCAGCAGGAGGTCACAGTTGAAGTCAGACTAGTTTCGGCCATAACTATATTTGCACATCGGGAAAAGGCACACACACAGAAAATTATTTGCCTACATCATTTTCTGGCCCTGCAATATTTTGTCGGCATGTCCAAAATAGCTCCAAGTAGGGTCTCTGGCATCAGGTGAAAAAAACCTATTCATCTGAATTGTTGACGGTAAAGTCATATTTCATACTCGTATTTTTAAGTTCATCCTCTGAAGTGGGAGAATACATTGACCAAACTTTTATTTTGGTTTCTTGAACTACAAAAAGCCAGTAGCCCTAACCCATCCACCCAAGAACTTCCAAAGTCTTTCCAGCTATTTCCAGTGATTGAAATTCTTTGCATTTGGAGCCACATTCCTCAAGCCCTGGTTCTCTAAGGTCCTAAGCAGACGCTCAGCAGCATCGCAGATCCTTGGTTCACACTGGTAATCTCTGGTGATCAGTGTATGACAAAGGGCAGATGCTACCTCCAGCATTTGGTGGTAGCTGACAGCACCCCAAAGACCATCAGAAGTTTCTCTGAGCAGACTGCAGTGTCCTGAAACACCAGTCACAACAGTCTGAAAGCTTTCACGGGGAGAACGTGGGTTAAACAGTAGGGAAAATTTGATGCTTTTATGACATTAAGGTAATGGAAGAACCTGCTGGGGCAGGCTGTGGAATTGCCATCGCTGGAGATGTGTCCAGGGCTAGGCCAGATGCTAGTTTATGAATAATGGAACCAGTCCTGAAGCTACGCAGTGGATGGACTAGATGACCCATTAGCGGCCCTTTCCAACCAAAACAGTCCAATGATCTAAAGCATCGTTCGCTCTGGAATGAAACTGCTCCAGGAAACCTCCTGGGAAAAAACTTACTTTAGAGGAAATTTGCTACACCTCTTACACTGCAAGGACAATGAAAATAAAGTCAAAGAAAAAAGTAATAATAAAGTTACGTATCAGGAGCTAGACTCACCATGTATTCCATATTAGAGGCCACTGGGTACACCTGACCTCTCAATTTATTGTGGAGCATCAGTATCTCCTGTCTGTCTGAGAATAAAATTGCTCTCTTGGATCTGGAGTGAGTTTCCCCATCCTGATATTTGCTCAGAATGCTCTCCAGGTGACTTGAGTTGGGCAAGATAAAGCATTCGGCTGCCTTTGTCAGGAGCAGTACACAACCAAGAGGAAGGATCCAAGACCAGGCAGGATTCATGTCTCCTCCTCTACAGCCAGCAGAACCAGAGATGAAGACGACAGCAGGTTTTCTTGCAGGGAGTCCTGTGGCTCAGCACGCGTCTGGATTTGGGGGAGAAACAGGCAGTCAGAGCAGTGCTAGAGAAGCTCTCAGTGCATATGTCCCCCAGCGATGAAGCCACACAACCCAGAAGGCGGTGCCTACAGTTTAAGCAAATATCGTTCACCCCAGCGACAGGAAGACCTGATCAACACCGTAAGTGATGGGAGCTCAGTTTCTTACACCAGGGAACTCCACTGATGTTGAGCTGGGAGGAAGCATTACCCAGGCGTGGCAGCGAACCTTTTCCTCCGAAGACACCAGGGGTGCAGGTCGCCCAGCAGCTCTGAATAATGCCAGCCCTATCCCTTCACGGGTGGGAAGGGCAGATGTGAAGCTATTCCCCTAAGTGCAGCTGTTAAAGTGGAGAACGGACATGAATAAAAGGGAAAGTAAAATTCCCAGCAAGCCAGATTGCAGAGGTCAGACATCAGCAAGAGCTATTTTGGAGGCCTCACTCTGCCAATAGACTCCAGCAGAGCAGCTGCCAGACTCTGTGAAAGCGGCTGTTTACTTGAAATGTCACCATAACGTCGAACAACCCAAATTCGCGCTGACGAATGACGCACCGGGGTGTTCTCACTGACGCAGCGCTTTACGGCGGGGGGGCAACCGGGCCGCAACCTGAACTAAGGGCGGGGGG
>NW_010396951.1:41206-45179 GCF_000710305.1 Buceros rhinoceros silvestris | reverse complement strand
CCCTTTACGGCGGGCGGGAACACGGCCAGCAACATGAATTATGGCAGATGAGGAGAGCAGCCAGAGCACCCGTCCTCCTCTGGCCGGACGAGGTGTTCCCTGCACGCCCAGTAGCCATCAGCACTGACGGTTCAGAGAGATAGTCTTGATTTGGTCACTGCCAGGTTTGAACATCGTGGTTCAATCCCCTCCCTTGCTCCACAGTGCTCTGCTCCACCTGCCATTTCGAAACCCTTCCTCCTTCCCTCTCTCCCCACCCTGACTTCTCCATCTAATAAGCCTTGTGTGTCTTGGCTGGTTTTATCTAGGTCATGGGCTATTCGGCGAAGGGAAGACGTGTTGCTGCACGGTGCTGCAGCACCTAGTGCTCTTTAGGTGGGATCTAAGAGCCACTAGAGCAGAACCAATCCACTGGGACAATAAGCATCTGTACAGAGGGTGCAAGCACAGCACCTCTCTCCTTACGGCTAAATCTTGGCAGAAAGCTTCTCCGCCCCTGTCTCCGACACTAGCAGCAGATCTGGGGTTGACAACACTGTTAGGAGTCACGCTGAAAGGATTTCTACGCGGTGTCAGGAAACAAACCCTGGATCAGCCGGAATTATTTGGGAAGTTTTAGCCCAGTGACATGGGATTTGGACACACTGAGACTGGGCGAGCTGGAAACTATCCAAGACATGGAAGTGGCTTCCAGCTCTCAGCTGGAAAACCACGCTCGAGCATCAAGTCCCAAACCCCCATTCCTCAGACCCAGCATCTGCCAAGGACAGTGCAAAGCACAAGGTGCTTTGTGGAGGTGGGGACCTCCAAAAAGCTCTGAGGCCATGGAGAACCCCTGAAAACTTATTGTCTGTCTACACAAAAGAGACAAAGTCCCTGTTTGAGGCTTCTTACTTCTACTGCACTCAGGCAGATGAAAACCAGCTGCTCTCAGTCTCTCTCCAGGCAGAGCATTAAGCTTTCCCCTCGGTAGAACAATGCAGGAATGTAATTTGCTTAGATTAGGGAATGGCTTCTCATTATTTCCTGCTACGCAGAGCAAGTCGAACACACACGCCTTGTCCCCAGCTCCAGGCGCACCTGAAAGACAGGACATTCGGTGGCGTCGGGACAAATATTGCTTTAACCTCATCCTCCTCTCAGTCCTGTTAGTTGGCATTTGGTTCCCCCCAAGCAGGAGCTCAGCTTTCTAACCTGGCCACAGTGGCATAGGGAAGGCAAAACGAGCTGTTGCTTTTGTAGACAGTCTGACCCAAATTCAGAGAACAATTCCTACTTTGAGGCACTTCCCTAAGCGTTTAAAAATAGAGGCTCTGCCACAGCCGTTTACAATGTGGCCATTTAGCACCAGGCATTCTAACTGCAGCCTGCGCCGTCGCTAGAGCCGGCAGGAACAGACAGCTAATACACGCTGCCGTCGTACCCCTTCATTTGGCCGAGTGCCCTTTGCTAAATAGGAGCCCGTATCCACCACCCATTTAAGGCAAACACTGAACTTACAGAAAGGGCAGCTTGAAAAAAAATCAGCTGTAACATCTGAAAGCCCAGAGGAGCTGCCCCACTCACGGCTATGAGCTGAAGCCAACGCGTCTGGTTTTGCGATCCAGCCAAAACCTTGCAACAGATGGTGCATTATTCCTCGGGATGTTCTTCCCTGCATCCCATTTGCAAGCGAGGGGATACCAGCACCTCTCTGAAATTAGGTCACTTGGGCACTGTCTTTTTTTTTTTTTTTTCCCCACTGAGGTTGTGCAGGTCCCTTCCTCTGCCTTGGCTCGAGGTGGAGAGCTCTGAGCACGCAAAGGAAGGATGGAGTCATCAGAGAGGGTCAGGCAGCAAATTGCCCCCTGGCCAGATGAGTTGAAAGCAGCAGAAAGCAGCTCACATTTCAGCAGGCTCTCATGGATTTCAGATGTCCATCCACTCGCCTCTCTTAATATCCTCATCCCCAGGTGCAACAAAGCACTTGGACCTGTGTTAAAGCCCAGCCCACATGCCCTGCAGAGCTCGGGTGATGCCTGGGGCTGCCTCAGGAGCTCCTCATCGGGGAAGATTGAAATCCTGTTGCCTCCGAGTTGGGATTTGACATTATTCAGAAAAAATTATCACCTGACAGTCAGCTGAGGAAGCCTCTGCTGTTGTTTTCAAGGGTTCAAGAGGAGCATTGGCACAAACTCCCCTTAAACACATCAGGGCCTTGATACTGGTGCCAGGTAAACATCTGGGAGCCATCAGAAATGAGTGAGTCGGCAGAAACCGACTCCTTAAGATGCTGTGAAGCCTGACCAAACTGGGGACAAAGAAGAGGCCATCTTCTGGGGTCTGAGGAAGTTAAGCAGCAGCACCTGACTCTGGAAAAGATTATTTTTAGAAAGCTCTTTCTCCAGCTAAGGGACAGTGTCTGCATTTCACAACAAGCAGAGGAGCTGGTAGCATTTGAAGCATGAGCACCGCCTGCTAAAGCCATGTGCAGGGTGACTTCTGCACTTCAGCGTGTCCTCGCTTCACCTCATTCCTTACGGCTATTGATCTCTAACTGCCTCCCTGGTGAAGTGTATGAGCCGGTCTCTACTCCTGGTTATGGGTGACACTTGCAGTTAAAATCTGCAGACTTATACGTGGAGCAAGCTGACAAAGCAGGAAAATGCAAAAATTAGCTCGGGCTACCAGCAAAGCATCTGCACCAGCCAAGCAGGGGGGATCGGCCTGGGGCCAGCCTCTAACCAGTGCAAAGGAATCCAGTGAAAAAGCCACAACATACTCAATGCAGTAACCACCAGGTGACCCATTTAACCGAGATGCACATTTCAAGCTTTGAAGAATTGTGATGGCTTCAAAAGAAAAGTGGGATGACATGTTCCTTGACACAGGACATAACGTTGTCTGTGCAGAACACACTTTGCATTCAGCATCCTGAAGGCCACGGACCAAAACATCTGGATCTCCCATCACAATCCCCTCCCACAGAGCTGAAGTGGGTGAGTTTCTACACAAAACCACATGGAAAACCCACCGCTAACAGACACAACATGTGGCAACACCGTGAAATTCCTTTTAGGCAGGGCTTGAGAGCAGAGCTGCCCAGACACAGGCTCCCTGGAGCAGACTCGCTGTGCCAGGGGCTGTCAGCTACCCGAGACAGCATCTCTTGGATAGTTTTTATTTGTGCAGAAATCCACTCCTGGACTTGCAAACTCCTCCCATTCATTCAAGATTAATGTTCAATAATCATGCATTAGCCTCTGCAAAGCACACACAAGGGAAGCTCAGACAGTTTTGTGCTATTTTATACCCTGCAGGCAACTTTTCGGAGAAGTTACTAAAATTGTGCTGTCTTAATAGAGACATTTCTTGCACACACACACACACACACACCCACCCCCAAACCACACTTCAGCAACAGGGACCAAAGCTTCCACTTACCTCGCCGAGTTCTTCCAAGTCCCCAGGAAATTGTAGCTCCTCCAAGCCTGCTTGTGGAAAATAAATTATAGAGCTGAAATATTTAAACTAGGAGGAGGGGGGAAAGGATGAACTAAGCTTTAGGAGGTGCAAGGAATGCACGGTCTCGACTCAGCAGCTCGTACCAACTACAGTCTCGCAGAGCTCCCCAGTGGTATTTATGCTCTCCAGGCAAAGAGGACAACCCTGGACCATCCTGTTTGGCAACGAGCCTGTAGTAACAACGGAGGGGGGTGGGGGAGGTGGGGGGAAAGAAAAAAAGCCAAGAAAAAGAGGCAGAGCAACAGCTTGGGATCTCAGCAGTTTGAAGATAGTCATTGGGGCTCAGCAAATTAGGACCATCCTTCCAAAGGCTGTAACGCAACACCCGGGGAGGGAGGAGGAGGAGGAGGAGGAGTAGAAGTGCAGCTGGAGGATCCAGTAAAGGGGTTTCTTTGCTCTCAGCTGCAGCCAGCGCTCGGGCAGAGCTCAGAGCCCGGCGGAGCATCCTCCCCGCTGCCCAGGGGGGACA
>NW_010396951.1:37404-41097 GCF_000710305.1 Buceros rhinoceros silvestris | reverse complement strand
CAAGGGAGCGGGAATTCAGGAAAGGGGGTTTTCTGCAAGGGACTGAAGCCAGCCGGCTCCTGGCCAACCACTTCCCGCTTCCCATTGGGAAATGCCACAGCATATCCCGCTGCTCCAGGGCTGAGACAGCTCTGCTGGACCCCGCAGCAAAGTGAGGTCCCCAGGCCTGGCAGCAGGGCTGAGCTGGGGTCCAGCCCCCGGCAGCCCCCATGGCAGCCCCTGGGGGTGTCCCAGAGCTGGGCGATGACTGGGAAACAGGAGATTTCTCACTCTGCAGTGCTGACATTTCCCACCCCCACACCCCAGTTCAGCCCTGCTACTCCAACGCCACAGTGGGAGTTACCGAGAATAAGGAAAATAATAATGAAAAGAAAAGAAAAAAAAAAGGAAAATTAAGCTGGCGAGACTCCTAGGCAAGGCTCACCCCTTCCACTGCTCAGCTGGTCCTCAAAAAGCCCCAGCTTTCACATCAAACTCCGTGCCTGCGTCCACTGTTGAAATAGTTTTACTCACTGTGAAAGGAAATGATTGAGTAAAAGACAAGCTGAAGGTTCCTCCTTTTTTTAAGTAAACAAACAGGCAAACATAAATCAGTATCATGAGTAACAATATGAGCATATTATATCACCACTGCTGCAGCAGCTGCCAGCCCGCAGTGGGATGAGTGCCTGGAATGAGCAGGTCCAGGCACCACCATCCATGGGAGTCCCTTGGGGTCCCCATCCAGCAGCACCACAGGTCAGTACATGCGCTGGCACCTACCCGGGGTGACCCAGCCCCGGTGTCCCCCTACAGAGGGAGCACCAGTGATGGCCCATCACGGAGCACCCATTGCCGGGCTTTGGTGTATCCAAGCAAAGCAGCAATGAGTTTTCCCAACCCACTCTAGTCCTCTCGCCAAAGTTCTTGTGGAAAAATGTCCTTCCATTCAGAGTCAGTATTTATTTCTTTGAGCAAAACAGCAACTCCTTTTGTTTAGTTTTACGAGAAGGGACATCACAAGATACTCAGCCGCTGAGCAGCTTGTTTAAACGCCAGCAGTGCTCAAAACGCAGAATGACATTTATCAAATCTGTTCAGCAGCGCGTGAGGAAACAGCAAGGACTGGCGGCTGGGAGAGCAACTCCACGGAGCAAAGAAAAGCACCCTCTGAAGTTGGCTCCGAGATTATCTGCTGATTTAATCTCTTACACCATTTTCCTGAGGATTTTTCGAGAAGTAGCAGATCCTCATCACCTGGGGTGTATCTTCAGCGCCGCTTCTGCTCTGCATCTTTTAAACTGAGTTGTAGGTGAGACGTGAGGGAGCAGGTCCTCACCAGTCAGTCCCAGTCCTGCAGCCCAGCCCATCAACGACACCCCTTCTGGCTGCTCTTCCCTGCTGGCCGCATTCTCCCAGCTGTATTAACAAAGAGATTCTATTTAATTCAAACCAAACTGTGTATGTGAACAACATGGGGTCCATCATTTGGACCTGGCACTTCTACCCTGCTCGCTCCCCAAGGTGCTCAGGTGCTGCCACCAACATGGGCAATACAAAGATCACAAAGAACTGGGCAGACAGGAGGTTCTGCCCTGCTCTGCTTTAAAAATCACTGCATGCTCCTTTTATTTCCCCCCCCTTGCTCCTCTGATTCACTCGGGATCAACAAGTTTGCTGCATGTGCAGAAGGCTCATTTCCTTAGCTGGAAGATGCTGCAGCCCCCAAGCTTCCCAATTTCCCCGAGTAATGAGGGCCAACAGCAGTGAAGCATCGGGCCCCCGCCCAGGATGCGACCCCACAGCTCCACAGCCCTGAGTCATGGCCCTCAGAAGGTGCTGGTCACTCCAGTTACCAAAAAGTTGAATTAACTCATTTAAACTCTCACATACTGATGTACAAATGATTTCCAGATCTCAGAGAAATTTGGTATTTTGTAATCTCCACAAACGTTCCTATGGGAAATTAATCCCTGGTTTGGGTTTGGGCTGTCTGACTCCTCCACTGACCCTGCTGCTTTACAAAGATTTGATTTTTTTAACTTTTTTTTTTACTATACACCAGTATGGTTTCACTGTACAAGTCACACACAGTGCACAGTTGTGCTTAGGGATGAGCACAGCCCGGAACGAGATTTTTATCCACCTCATTTTTGTCTCGAGTCAGCAATTTCAGGTCATACATTGACCAAAGCCAAAACAATCAGAAGTTACTTTTAATCATTCCGCGTTATTACCCCCTTGATTATAACGTCTCCATTTCATGTGTGGTAAAAGCCACATAAAGCAGGCTGCATATGTAAGTATATATTAGGAGAGAAGGTTTTTAATGTAATAGCCAATGAACAGGGAGAAACACCGATTTCGCTGTGCCCTCCTAATTGGACGTGCAGACAGCATGTCTTGATGCTCAGCTTCAGCTCAATTCCCCTTTATTTCCCTGTCAAGGAGCAGCTCAGCAATAACAGCACGGGACAGCAGCAGCGGCAGAGGCTCCAAGTGCCAACTCCTGTTACTGCCTGGGTTTGGCTCCTGCTCCAGAGCAGAGGGAGAACCAGGGGAGTAACGGGGACGAAGCAAAGCTGGTGGCAGCAGGGAACATGCAGGAGCTTGGCTGTAATCACGTACCACAAGAGCTACTCCTGACAGGCAGCGGCACAGCCGTGCTCGTATTTGGGGAATCTCGTCCCCGGCTTTGCTGTCTGCTTCCTTTCCCCCTCCTGCCTGGGCTCTGTCTCTACAGGAGGATGATGCAGGAGAAGTGAGGTCGAGGTGGCCAAGAAACTCCTGCTGCACCCATCCTGCCTCCCTGGATGAGATGGAGATGCCCAAGTCTGGACCGTACGGCATGAGGGGTCCTTGGCATGACAGGGGCTGCTCCAGCAGCTGTACCAGCAGCGTGGGGATCTCAAATCGCCGGAGCAAAAGCCAGGAAGTTACAGATTTACACCAAACTCAACTAATATTTGGCCACGTGAACCCCTAGTTGTTCTTTCTTCCTGCTCTCCTGTTCTTGGCAGCCTGGATTGTGACTGCTTGGCTTCATCTGCAGCTTTTTCTCCTCCTCTTCCTAATAAAGAACATTTTCCCAAACATTTAACCTGCTGATGATGCACAACTCCCCACAGAACTTCCCAAAGCCTGTGCCGCTTCAGCAGTGCCCAGGTGAAAAACCAGGTTCAGGAAGACAAGGAAATAAACACGAGCAGCAATTCCAGAAATTAAGAGCTGAATTTTGGAGGGCAAAACAAGAGAAATTTAGAGCAGATTTACGAAGATAAACCCCTTGCCTGGAGCTCCGGGCAGCAATTCTGGGCAGCAGCTTTAGAGCTGTAACACCAGGGACCTCGCATGTGCCACCACTGCCCTCTGCCGCAGCATGTCCCCGGGTGCGACGCCATCTCGGGGGGATATCATGGAAGACAAGTTCTTCAAGTTCCTTCATTAAGAACCACATGTCCCACCCCCAAGTATCTTGTGCTTTTGATAATCCTTCTCTCCCACCCCATCGAATCATCCCCCACGCAGACTGGGCTCATGGAGTAAGATTTTTGTAACAGCTTTATGGACTCACACACCTGAGGGTTCTAGTTCTGAAAACTTCAGGTATTAATGTGTCCTTTTAAAAAAACATTTCTTGAACATCAGCAAGCCACCACCAGAATTACAGGGTATTGGGGGGGGGGGGGGGGGGGTTGGGGTTGGTTTTTTTTT
>NW_010396951.1:28980-37385 GCF_000710305.1 Buceros rhinoceros silvestris | reverse complement strand
AGTGGTGTGGGTGGGGGGGGGGGGGGGGGTGGTGTCTTAGGTATAGATTTTTTTTTTCCTTTTGCATAATCACTCGCAGCACGCAGTCAAAAAGCTGCAAACTCCTTGTTTTGCAGCAATGGGAGGAGTTCAATACAGAAAATTGCGGTTCCGTGCTCACATCAGGCTGTTGCCACACACCTCTCACTGTTTTTTTTTCTTCTTCCCCTGTAACACACCACAGAAGACACATTTTAGCAACAAGTTGCCATTGCAATAGCCTTGGTGAAAAATCAAAAAAATTAGTACCATCTGAGCAACTCCCATTTCATACCAGGATTTCGACACTTGTTTTCTTAAGCTGGCAGTTACTCATTGTCGCCTCTTTAAAATAATTAATAACATTTGTACCTGTTCACGTCAAGCGATGCGTAGGGCTGAACACACTGACTCAGAGTGAATCGTGTTTTTGCAGTGGCAGCTCCTCCGTCATCATCTTCTCCGACCTGGACAACTTCTACGAGATGTCTGTACAGGTCTTTCATGAGGGGGAAGGGTCTGGGCTGTACAAAACTTGAGTTTGTGATATAAATTCCTTTTCTAATCTTTCACCCCAGAGAATAACGCACAGGACATCGGAAAAACTCCCGAAGGAACGCAGCACCAGTCAACACCAAAATCCTGAGATACTTTTCCCTCTCAGGACGTTCCCTACGAGGACGTTCTTAGGACCAAGGTGATATTAGGGAACACTATTAGGTGACTGAACTGTAATCTAAATGCTGCAATATTAGTCTGTCCTCCAAGCAAACCTCAGCAGAAGCGCCAGCACAGCACTACTACGATCTCATTAATTGTACACTGGTTCGCTCTTCCTCATCCTACTCTTCCTCTCTTTTTCATTTTACCCTTTTCCAGCTGTCCCTGCTGTGCTGGACTCCCCTGGCAGCCGCTCATCTGCTCCAGGTTGAGCACTGTCGTTTCTGAAGCTCCTCAGCCACCCATAACCAGAAAGACTCGTTTTGTGATTCACAGCAACACTGAAACTCACACAGCGTTTCCAGCAGGAGACAAGACCTCCGGTAGCGAGAAGCTGAACTTCATTTCAGTCACATTCCCAGTCCTGGGAAAGCCTTGCAGGGCTGCTGGAAACACAAAACCAATTGTATTACACCTGTATTTTTAATACTCCTGGATTACAAACCGTCCGTAACTGGCTAAGAAATCTGTAAACAGAAAAATCTTTTGCTAGAAAATCCCTCACCATGAAGTGTCCTGGTGGTGCAAGAGCTGACCAACCACAAGGGGTCCAGCTTGGTTCTACTAACCGTACCCCGTGTCCTATCCACAAATGTGAACCCGTAATGTTTGAGTAACGGGGGTCAATACTCAGCAGCCAGCTGTCTTGGCCAGTCAGAACCAAAAGTTAATTACTCGGACCTGGTAATGTATTAACTGCTGATCACCGTCAACATTACCTGGACGATTCTGGTAAGCCAACCCTACCGTGTGACAACCCACTGGCGATACAGGAATACTCAACAAACAGGGGAAAGAGAAGGGTTTCTGCAGTACAGAAAACAACCTCAGCCAGGGTGCAGAAACAGGACGTGAATAACCACCAGCACAGAGGAGCCATTTCAAAATCCAGTTTCTTGCCTATTTGGAACAACCCTCCGGCTCTCCCCAGATTCCAAATGCAAAGCAGCAGCAGTGTCTCACCAGCACTGGCTCTGGGGTAACTCCCATCGTGGGTGGCCCGGCGTTGGGAAAGCCTGGAAGCACCAGCCCTTCGGCAGCGCCCTGGCACGCTGCCTGGATAGCCCCAGCTTCGAGGCACCGTGCCCAGTGCACAGGCAGGAGCTGAGGTTTTCCCCGCAACTGGCCAAAATCAAAACAGAAAATCGTTTTGGAGTTGGTGGAATGTCACCAGAATCAAGAAGAGTGTCTCAGTCACTATTTTCACATCAGAAAATATTAGTAAGATTGGATGATCATCAGAAAAATGATACATTTGGACACTGAAAACAACTGAGACAATATTGTAAAATTTTCTCAGCATCAGGATTGAAGTAGCAATAGAAAGTTAATGCTGCCTAATAATTCCAGAAGGACACAAGATCACACTCCTGAAGATCACCCAGCTCTGGGCAGGGAACACAGGCACACCCCCAGCCTCTCCCAACACTCCTCCCTGCTGCCAGTGCCCCGGGCAGTGCACTCATTCCTGACCCAGGAACAGCTATTCAGGTCCGAAGTTCTCCACTCTCCAGGGTGGAAAAGCCAGAGGACCCATCAGGAGAACCTTCTTCAGCAGGTCGGACTGCAGCCAGCACCTAGACAAGTTGCAGGAATTTTGTTTCTGCTACTGGAGCTGCACACCCACAACAACCCCGCACAATGGAATTGTACAAACCACAGCCACCATTTAACATCTCCACCTCCAACCACCTGCAGGAAGCAGCCACGAAAGCCCTTCCTCTCCTCGTAAAGGGAGTCAGTGCTGTTTGACTTGGGCAGGACACGCGCGAGGGGAGCCTGACGTGCCGAAACCGAAGGCCTGAGCCTACCTCCTGGACAGGCCATTCACAGTACAATGAAATCAGCAGTTGGAAGAAACGCTGAAGGAATTTATTGCAACACAGTACCTGTAAAATAAATACAGCTCATTTTACCTCCACAGCTTGGCAGAAAGTAACTTTTTTTTCCTGAATGTCATCCTTAAAGCACACACAGTTTAACCTTTTAATGACAATCTGTGTTTGAACCAGCCCTGTTTCACTGGCAACAGCTGTAACACCTCTCCAATAAGCATGTAACACCACCACTGTCAAATTAAGGACCAAACAAAGGCAAAGATTTTTTTTTTTTATCATCTTCAGCAGCAGGAAGCTGACCTAGGAAATATTTTTACCAAACTTTTCAATGCAAATGCCAACTGGCTAAAGAAGGGACTCTTTCATTTCAGCCAAAGGCAAACACAACATCTCCCTCAAAACCAGCCGTGCAGGGCTCTCACTCAGGATGCAGGGGGGACTCAGCTCCCTTTTCCCCAGCCCTGGGTCTGTGCCAGACCCCTCACTGTCCCGGGCTGACTGATGTCTGCTCCCTCTCCCTCTGCCCTCACAGCTCAGATCCAGCTCAATGACAAACAGGAACACTTCTGAAATCTCAAGAAGTCGTAAAGACAAAATCACCTGCCCCTCACCCAGGGAACGCTACCAACACCACATCAACGTGCTACATCACCATTTTTCCGCGTTTCCAAAGGCAGAATTTACACTGGAGGAAAAACAAAACCCACAGACACACATCTTAAACCAACTTTGTGACTTTTATTGATGGGCGACAACTTTATACTTCTAGATATCACTAAACTGTGTACAATTAGGAACTCAACATTAGAGGAGAGCAGACAGCAAAATTAAACAAAGCGGACTTAAAAGAAATATCAGTCGTCATCGTTTTGCCCATTTTTTTAATTTCATGTACACAGAAGCGTAAATGCGGTTTGAAATTTCTTAACAGCAATAAAGTTACGATCACCCATCTATATAGACTAACATCTTAACTCCAAATGTTTGATCTGCAATGTGTACTTAAGCAGTTTCTCATCGCACAATTAAAACGTGTCTTCCTATTCGGAACCAGCAACTCTGCGCCTCGTACGTTTGGACAGGTTTGGAAGGACCGTCTCCACCTCGCACACCTCGGCTCATCATTTACCACTTATCAAAAACTATCAGGGAAGCAGAGAGCGCTTTTTATTTTTTTAAATTTTTTTAAATTTTTTTTATTCTTTTTTTTTTTTACTTAAGTAAAGATAAAACATTTTCACAGAAATCTAAAGTTCTGTTGCTGGTGCAGGGTTTTCTTCTACTATGCAGTTAAAAAGGGGAATTGGATGCAAATCCCCTTTTATTATCTTAGGATTCAGCATTAAATCAGATTAATTTTTTTTTTTGTATTTTCGTGATTTATGAGGCTGAGTCTTTCAACCAAGTGAACATCATTCTGCAAAGTCAAAAGTCAACACAAACTATGTTGTGCACAAACCCAAGGTCGTTTCCTTTATCACTCTATCCCATAGCTGCAAGGGAAAAAAAAAAAAGAAAAAAAATAAAGAAAAAAGATTCACTCAAAAGAGCATTTACAGGAGAAAAAAAGTTAGTGATAGTTGGCATTCTACAAAGCAGGTATCTTGCACACACAGCGTCGGAGGGTGGAGTTTCACAGCAAGTCGACCCGGCGGTAGTACAGGAGGTAGGCTGTGCGCTCGGCAGACGGCTTCACCACCTGGTACTGACTGATCACCTTCACCGCCTGGTCGTCGATGCGTAACCAGCCGTTGAGACCGATTTGGAAGACGTCCGTAGTGTAATGGCCACCTGTGGCGCTGTTTCCATGATGATAGACAACTGCAAAGAGAAAGGCATCATGCAGGTACGCTGTGCACAGATAAATACCCGCTGAACAGTCCTGCAGCAGCAGATGCCACCTATCGCTTTCTTCGCACACACCCAGGGTTCAGCCAGGTGAGAGGATCTGCCTTAAGCAAGTCTTTGTGTTCAGTGGTTTTTCCTCACAGAAACCAAACCCCAAGCTCACTGCTGAGCTCTCAGGACGGCGACTGCCCCCGAATGGAGAAGATCTTTTATGTACCTCACTCTAAGGATGTACATAAGAAACTGCATTTAACTCCTTCCAGGAACGTGTGAGCCCTAACCATATACTTAACAACAACCAGAAGGAACTGCTCTATTTGACACAAGAGCAGAAATATATAATTGTGAAATAATTGTTTATGCTCTTTCAGGCTAGAGACACACTTCTAGGAAATTAAACATTTTAGAATAACTTGTCTTAAGCAAAGCAAAAAGGCAGAATATAAACCTACACAATTTAGGGAGTATTTTTTTTTTTACAGCGACTTAAACTTGAATTACTGACTTTTAAAAAAATTTTAGGTAATTATGCAAATCCTGGGTAATATCTGAAACTTATTTCTTCAAAAGCTTATTTTGCTAATTTAAAATTCATCTAACAAGCTCTGCTTCTGTGGATGAGAAGTCCTAGACTGACAGGAAGCTGCAGTATTGTACTTTTTCACAGAAGGAGTTAGACAAAATCACAGTGGTAACCTTCAAGCCACTTTAAATACTCTGTCCAAACTTGTCCCATGAAACCCACTATCAATAAAAAAAAGAATTACACTGCCAAAACCAGTCCTGAATGTCCACAAGAAACAGGTATGCTATTTTCTTTGGTAACCTCAGCGGTCACAAAACCAGATCCAAACCACCAGGTCACAGGAGGCCACCAGTACTGGTGCAGCTTTGGTGACACAGAAGCTCAGAGCTCCAGCGCCCCAGTTTATAACATCCTTCCGATGCCAACACAAACAAGCAGGTGCAAACCACAGACTCTGCAGGAGCTTGAAACTTCAGGAAATTCCTAACTATCTGGAGACTGTTTTGTCCAATATTAAAATGCTGTGTCTGACTTCTCACGAGCTTCCAATCTCAACCACCAATTCAGAGTTTCATGTACACCGTAGACACTCTGAAAACCATCGTTTCCTCACCCCAAAATCATTATCTCCTCCAAATTAAACTTTTCCAGCTACAAGATGCTATTCACACCCTGCCAACAACGCTCATATCTTGAGGGTTCAAAGGGATGCAAAGGCAGCATTCAAACACCCATTTCAAAAGACATTTGGAACACTATTCCAAGAACATGTGGGGTACTTGAGGCATAGGCTGTATTTCAGCTTCTGCTGGAACTTTTCAGGGTGGATCTGTTACAGAACTCTGGTTTTGCACAAAGCTGGATCAGTGAGACACATAAATATGGATATGACAATGTATGTGTATATGCATATATGCAACAAACCCCAGTAAATGCACAAACTTGACACTCACAAGCTTCTTCAGTGTAATTAAAAAGTAATCAATATAATCCAAGAAACACTACAGTTTCCAGAATTCTATGTGCAGAATTTATATTGGCAATACAAGGACTAGAGGCATGTAGATAAAATACCTGCAAAGAGCCGGTAGGTTCTTTGGCCTTTAAAAATTTTACTCTTCACACCAGGAGATAGTAGCTCTGGAGGAGGAGAAAAAGTCACAAAGGCAATAGTAAGTTTAGAAATTCAATTTCAAAGGGATCAATTATTTCTCAGAGAAACCAACACTACTATGAAGGACGGTTTAATTAAAATGTCCTCTAGAGCCTTTAAAGAATGGTTGCAGTTTTGATACTTAGTAATTGAGAGGATTAATTTTGAGGTTTGCTGAACTCTAAGATTTATGGAAGGTTTAAAAATCCCACCAAAGAAAACTAAGGGGAAAAAAACCCCAAAACAGGGCAAAAGATCAGACTATTCCTTTATTCCTTTCATTCCTGCCATCAGACAACACCTCTCATTCAACAGGACCAGTACACGTCCTCAGCAGTCTGTAACATCACCCCTGGCATCTGCAGGAAGCCCTTATTTGGCCAACCCGATGTCTAGAATGTGCCAAGGGTTCTAAGATCTTTCACCATAGTGTTCTTTCTGAAAAGGATGCCCAGACTTATACACGGGCAATGTCAGGTTCATGAAGACTGAACCCAGACGCCCAAATACCAAACAGACAACCCTAGGAAACACAACGTGATCTTTTCTCTAAAGAGGGGAAAATTCTGTCCAAAAATCTTTACCTTTACTAATTTCCAGATCAACAGGATACTCAATATTCTTGATAAGCTTCTGACATCCACCAGTTTTCTCATATACAAACCGCTTGAGGTGCAAAACAAGAACAGGGGGCAGTTCTTCTAGTGTCACCCTTCGGCTGATCTCCACCTAAGACACACATAGGACAAAGATGAAGAAAACCTGTAATTTGTTGTCGACTGCTCAAAATTACTCCTTTAAATGAGGAATAAGTATTTAATTTTAAACACATTAGCAGAAAAAACTCAGATTTGAGATATTTAGGTACACAGTACTAGAGACACCTTGCTGGAGGTCCCCGAGGAGTCTCTCCTCATGACGGTTTAGTGATGAATAATTCTCAGCTTTTATACTCTAAGCGAAGGTCAAGAACTTGTAACACGTGCTGCTGCTTTCAGAGAAAACACCAGCACCACACCAAAGGGTTAGGAAAGCTATTTTTATTTCTGAGAGCAGAAGCCTGTTTACAAAAAGCTGAAGAGATGGAAAAATAAGAACTAATCCAAAGTGCTTCTTAATTTTCAATGAGTAAATTAACTCTAATCAAAAAAAGAATCTCTATAAACCAAAGAAAAACTAACTAGTTTCTACTCCAGACTTCTCCAGTTTTAACAGGTACTGTCTTTACTCCCTGCTTCTCACCAAAAGAATCCTAAAATACTGTTGAAAAAAACCCTCTTGCAACAGTGTCATTAAAATTAAGACCCATTCGCCAGGGGGATAATGATGATTAACATATCAACAGTATAAGATTAGCATGCAACAGTTAAAAAAAAAAAAAAAAACCACTCTGCATTAGCCAGAAGATTATTCGCTGTTCAAAAAGTTCCTTGAAAAAACATAGTGAGCTGCTCTATAGGGTACCTAAAAATCAGTCAGCCATCATGATCAGCTCTGATGAAAGAGATCAGTAATTAAAGGTTGTTCTTCTAAAAAAAGTATGGTGGGTTCTTTATAAGGTTCTGAAGAAAATTCGAAGAGAAAAACATGAGTCATAACCTCGCTTTTTTTGTACTAAATATTGATTTTAAGGTAATCATAAGCAAACAATCCACAATGTTAAGTCTGAAAACCTGAAACTGAACTTGGAATTGCAGAACAAAGATGTTATGCCATCCTAGAAATGATGACAGAAAAACATTTCTCAAAACAACTGCTTTAGGGTTTTTTTTTTTTTTTTCCAATCTTCATTGAGAGAAAACGCCTTCTTGTAAATCAGTAGCATATTTTTCAATACAGGGTCTGATTCTGCTAGAACCTAAAAACATTTTCTCAAACCACTGGTGTAGGGTTTTTTTTTTTTTTTCCAATCTTCATTGAGAGAAAACGCCTTCTTGTAAATCAGTAGCATATTTTTCAATACAGGGTCTGATTCTGCTAGAACCTACTAAACACAGAAGACGACTAGAAACTCATGGGGAAGAACTACTATCTCTTCCTAAGCTTGAACAGTAAAACCTCTTAGGATGCTGAAGCAAGCAGGTTTTGCAGGGTACCTGATTTCCTAACAGATCTGAGCTGATCCAACTTACAAGTAATTCTACACTTGAAGCAGGAAGTCTCTACAAACTGTAAAATTTCACCTGCATCTTAAGGGTTCAGAATACACCTTTCTGCATCCAAACCCCATCAAACCCCTGGCAACAGCGGCAGCTCCACTGAGCACTGAGGAGTTTGTTGGGGTTTTTTTAAAGCCATCAAG
>NW_010396951.1:9324-28854 GCF_000710305.1 Buceros rhinoceros silvestris | reverse complement strand
GGGAAAGAGGACCCTGTCCTTTTCCATCCAACAAGCGCATGCCTGCCCATGCCCACCTCCTCAATTTCCAGAATATCAAGTTAGAAGGCAGACAGGGAAGGTGACACCACAAGGTTCACACAACTCTCCCATGAACTCATGAGAGGATGTGCCTTCTGTGCATCCTAGCATGGAGCAGCTCCTGCTTTTAGGGAGCAAATCCAGACAGGCTTTACACAGAGAAAATACACACTTGATTCACCTCATACTTTCTCAAGATTTTCCTGTATTGAGCCTTCTAAATCTCAACTCTGAAGTCTTTGAATTCAGAGTTTTGTGCACAAGGAACTTAACAGCTCCCAGCCCAGACCAGGAATCGAGGATGCTGAAGAATGTCACTGCAGTGGTTTAAGCAGCTGCCATTCTGCCCCCTCAGTAACCGAGCTGGCGCGTGGGACAGATGCCTGCACCTCCACTGCACGGCTCTGGGTTAGCTTCAACCACACATCAAAGCAGTTCTGTGTGATGCTGCCAGACTGAAGAGCAGCAGCTGAGGAACAGGCACATGTTCTGCTGTCCTGACAGCCTGAAAGGGCCCTGAGTTCTGGCAGCAACACTAACAGCTAAAAGTGCCACAAATGTTTGTTTAGTGAACGTGAGTCAGAATCCCAAGAAAATACTTGTAAGATCATCAAGGAACAGTTTGAGAACGCTGGGGCATGCAAAGACTCCTTCTGAGGAGCATGTGGAAGGTAACCTGGAAAAGTAAGTGAGGAAAAGCTAGATGGTTACTCAAGAGGCTTCACTTTTGTAAGAAAACATCAGCAGGTCAGCAAAAAGGAGTAAGAGTGAAAAGAAAATAACTTAAAATCAATTAAGTCCCTTCTTTGGAATACATTTTAGAAACTACCATCTACAAAGTCCTGAGCCTGTTCTACCAACAACGTGTTCAGTGTTTTCACTGCAACTTTAGTAAAAGAAAAGCTATTTAAACTTGAATTTTTTTTCGAAAAAAGATCTAAAAGACATTGTGAACGCTTGTATTTCCATTCAGACTCAAAAATATAAGCCAGATGAAACCTCCAGCACCTACTTTGCACACCCATTTCTTCCAAACCCCATAATTGAGCACTGGATTGTCAGTAAAAAAGTTGAAACCATCTGGAGTAAAAACCAAAAAATGAATGACTAGCAAAACAAAATCCCTGTGGTAAATCGTGATGAGCTTGCATTGCCATTCATTTCGATTGCTCTCTTCCAGACATTCTCCAACTGAGAACAACATTTTTCTTGAACTGATGACCTAAAATTGACTATGCTGTTAATAACAAGCTGGATTTTTAGGGCTGTGTACAGCAACCAGTCACCTACCCAGTGGCAAGCACACTGACTGGAGGCGTTACTGGCTACTGAGAGATTTCAGATTATGAATCCAGAGAGAGAGTGATCATCAGATAAGGTTCTAGATGGACTTCTACCAGGCCTGCCACCAATGAACATCTCCATTTTGGATTTTTAAAGTCAAATGTGTAAATCAAAATCCATTGAGGACAGCCATGCAGACAACCATGCAAGTGTTTTGCTACAAGAGTTTTCCTTCTTAAAGCCAGAGCGTGCTTTCAAGCTTTTAGATACTCTGAAGAGCTGCTCCTTCACTAAGAACACCTGGCAATCCCCGGGAATCAGTCTGTTAAGATCAGCTAAAAGCTATTTTACCCATAACCAATCACTCTGGTAATTTAAGACACTCTGCTTAAATCTCCAACCAATTACTACACCAACTCAGCAAACACATCTATTTTCAGGCATGGATTTGTTTCAGAGCCTGTTCTCTTTCTTCCAGTGTGCATGTTCAAGTGGTTTTACCGCTGCGTGACATTTGGAGAAGGTTGGTACCTCTTGTTAACATCAGTAACAGCCTTCAAGTCACTATTTGTAAAGCAAGAGCTGCATAAAAACCCTTTTAAAAGTCTCGTATTTGACTGTGAAGAAGGGTCAACAGAACACACCTCTTGCTTGGTTTTTGTGGTGTAGCCCTGGACAGACTCTCTTGCCACCAAACTTTCCAACGCATCCTGAACTGTGCGGATCTTGTCTGACTGGATATCCAGCTGCAGGGTGAAGAAAGGTTGCAGCGTGGCAGACTCCTTCGAACTCTGCTGGTAAACAACAGACCTATGGAAACAAAAAAAAATAAAATGCAATAAAGTAATTTTCAACAATATAGAACCTTCAAGGAAGAACAGACTGAAGTCTGCTTCAGGAACTTGATTTATAATCTAGAACACCACACGCAAATAAGAAGATTAAGCATAAGTTTCAACCACCTGAATCCACTTTACTGCCATTTAAATTATTTTCAGATCCACTTGAGCAAATTCAATGTGATTATATTTGAATTGTTTTATTGATGTAAGAATTACACCAGTTATTGGATAAGCATCCCAAGTTTAAAGAAAAATACTGAAGTTTTTGAGAATGCATTTTAAAAGATTCACCTCTGGACTCTTTTCGTGTTACAGTTTTGAAATTCTGTTTTCCAAAAGATCTTCAGAAGTGCAAAATACTAGTGCTTATCTAACTGTGAGTTCTACCATAAAACTTAAAACTGATTCCAGATTCTGCAATAAAAAAATACACAAATTTTCAGTCACTTCACTAAGACCCATTTCAAAGTGATTTTAAATTGTTTGCTTAAATCTTGCCATAGGAAACATAAATGCTCCATCAAGGGCTGGCATTTCCCTTCCCTTTCCTCCCATCATCCTCCGTGTCCAGACTTTGTCCATGGACTCCTCCGTACACAAACTGGAGCCTTTCAGAAAACTGGCAGGAGTAACAGCTCAGGGCAGGAGAACACGCTTCCTGTTTGGGGGTTTATTTTTGCTTGCAGTGTATTCAGCTGCCTGGTTTGGGGATCATTGTTTTGTGCAAGGCGACAGCATGCTCTTCAGCCACAACATTGCTGCACTAAGTGGGCTCTTCCTGATTTTCATTTTGCTTAAATTTCGCTGAAAACTTAAAACCATTAAACATGGTTCAAGAACTTTTTTCTTAAATTTTGAAAGCAGTACTTGCATTAAAAAGCCCCAGCTGCTACAAACAGATAGTTTCATACAGCCAAAGAAATCATTCCATGATCATACTGTTATGCTTGTTACAGTGCCTTACAAAGCTTGAAAGAAGCGAGATGATTAACATGGCTTTAATTGATGTAGCCATGCTGAAATTTCTCCAGGTCGTGGACGAAACGTTAACATGCAGGTTTAAAGCTCGTACTGCAAACTCCTTCCAAAAGAGCTCCTTTGACTCAGGCAAAGCCTTGAAGCACCAGCAGAGAGCCAATGCATCTTTATATTGGCAACTATCTACTTGTTAGAGGAAAGAGAGCGTACAAAAAACAGTAGCATCTTTATTTCATTTTAACTCTTCCTCCTTGGCTATATTTAAGGACAAAACCTGCAACACATGGCAAGCGCAGGGTTTCAACGCACAAACCCTTCGCTGTTTAAGCCGTGCTGCTTTGGGATTCGCTTTTTAAGCAGACCGTTATTTAGTGCAATAACAGAAAAACGCTGACAACCTCAACTGTTTTCAAGTCCTTGTATTAAAGATTTAATTAAGAATACGGACAATATTTAGCAGAGTTCTCACTGGCTGGTGAGCCAGCTTGCAGAGCAACTATTTGACATTCACACAAGCTGAAAGTCAAAAGGGACTCCTGCACACGAGCAGACCAGATCCTGATAGACCCATGTATCTTCAACCTGACACTGGTCAGCCTCACACTGCTTAAGGAAGACTTTTGGGGTCATTTGGGGTAATTTTAGGCAATTATGCCTAAACAGTCATTGCATAGACTACTAAAGCCTCCAGAGGACAGCCTAACGTTTCTCAAGTCAAAAGATGCCAATTCAAACCACGTTTTCCTTAGCTGCTCTTTCCATTTGATTTTCCCACTCTGTGGTGCTTTCACTCAGTGGAATTCTACTGGCAATTCTGTATTCAATCCTTCCTACCTCCAGCCTCAGCCTCAGAGGATGAAGCTTTCCAACATAACAGCATGGCATAGTGTTTCTGCAGTAAATGTGTGACCTGGTTTGGAGGCTAAAGAAGGTGGATGTGGTGACAGTGGACAACAGCTGTCAGAATCTGACCCTGTGGGTCTGTTGCTCATTTTTTGCCTTTTTCCCATGTTATCTTTGCTTTATGTAATTTTCCATGGACTTCCACAGAATACAGTGCTCTCTTGGTACTCTTAATTTAACAACTAATGGAATTGTGTAGAGACCTAAACAGTTCTGACCATGATAAATGTACTGAGGGTATTAACAATACTTTGGGTACATGAACATACCATCAACACGGAATTTCATCAATACCATCAAACAACTGCCTGCTGGTTTCAATGGAAAATATCGTTTTATTTGCCAGCTGTCTGATTCTAATCCCAGAAGAATCATTTCAGTGCATTTCAGAGGCAGAAGGCACTAGCCCACATTATTGACACCTCTAGACTGCATACCTGGCAACACAGAGAGTCAAACACTACCAATTAAGTGTCTGTCTCCAATTTAAAAATAATTCGTCAAGTCTAGCGTTTTTGTTTTGGACTAGGTTTTTAGCATGTGTTTACCTTCCCTTCATTTTAAATAACACATTTCTCCAAACAAGTCACAAGGCTTCCTTTCCAAAAACAACTCTTTCTTATATCTACTTTCTGCCTTCATCTAGTATCAGACCTGAGCAGAAGTCACATCCCACATTCTCTTCACTCCTGTAACACCATGCAGTCATTTACATTTTTCCAGTTTAACATTTATTAACTATTGCACCTAACTTTCCTGCCTCTGGGAAGCAAGGGTGTCTAAATAACCAAACGTTTACAATTTAAAAAAAAAAAATTCATTCTTTTACTGACCAGATGTAACTCTTAGCAAACCTCACTACCCCTTAGTATTCTTATTTTAAAGTCAAGACGTCACAGGAGTGACAAAAATTCGGTGGTTCTGAAGTTCTTTGGAATTCTTAGACACTACTATATAAAGACACATTACAAACTCTTCTGTATACAATTCAGGGCTTTTGTTCTCTAAACAGTCTGTTTCTTTAAGACACTTTAAAAGATTCAGACTCTACAGTAAGTCACAGAATGATCTGATTATTGATCAATTCTTTGATCAATTCTTGTCCATCTTCTGAACTCTCTCTTGCACAGCAAACTCTTCTCAGTAGAATATTCATCTCTCCTGGCCTGAACAAACTGTGTAACAGTCTCTTCCACCTAACTGCCCAATAACGTTGAAAAATACAGAAAGCAAAGCAGAGGAAAACTTATCCGTAAAGGCAAAGCAGCCACTTCTACGAAAACGTACTATACCTTATGTGACCACCAAAAATATCGGTAATCGGGGTCTGAACAAAGTCAGCCTGTCGAGTGACTGATGATTTGTTGCGGGGTCCCACTTGCTCCCATTCATCCTCACTGCCTTCCCCTTGTTCATCTTGCTCCTCCTCTTCATGAACAGTCTGAGCCTCAGGGCCGTTGGAAACGGAGAGTTCTTGAAGTGAAAAACACCCACAGTGATAATTTTTTTTCCGAAGAAAACATTTATATAAAGAATTTAAAAAGAAAAAAACCCAATACAAATAACTTTCAGAGGATAAAATGTTTTCGTAGACCATAGATCTGAAAAATTAAATGACAGCAAGAATATTCCAGGCTTGCTCATAGCTGGACACATCCATGTGTTAACAGAACGCAGTGCACTCATGGATGACTGTATGTAAACAGACATAGTCTTCTAGCAAACTTCGACATATTTTTAGTAGTAAATTTATGGGGTAGAAAATTAGAAAGTCAAGTGTTATTCTGGAAACATAATTATGCCATTATTAAATACAACTCCTTTGCAGCACAGATACTTTACAGGGAAGCCGAGGCTTTGCAAATATTTTCTTTGCCAGCACCAAAGTCAGGAGGCTATAAACTGCACACGGCTGAAGGCCAAAATATGGAATGATCATTTTCTATCATGAAAATTTACCCTACTGAAGAGAAACTGGATAACTAGTGATCTTAATACTGTACTTGGCTAACACTAACACTGTTTTGTTTCATGTTTAACAGGGGACCCAAACATAAAGCCACTGTAAAATAAACTGGCTTCTCACTCTGTATACAAATTCTAATGCTTCTTCCAAAGAAAATTTTTCTCCAACCTTGTCAATAAGAATTTTAAAATAATTTAGTATGTTCTGGTTTATATTAGATATAAATTAGCCATTAGTCAAAGAGTTTCCACTTCAAAAAAAGGTCTTAACAGTGGTTTACAGATCACACACTGACCTATTTTTGAACTACCATGGAGAGAGCCAAAGTCCCAGCAAACAACTGACATTGCAGGTGTTATGAACGGCAGACAAACATACCTGCGCCCAAGACAAGACTTGGGTTAGCCTCAAATAATGTAAAAATTGGTAATACAGACATTTGTTGTTTAGGAGCACCAGGTGTATGACCTATTACTGCCGTCATTCAGAGTATTTACAGAATGATACCCAAATACCCGAAGTTAACACTTCGGGTCATTTGTAAATGGGACACAATGGGCTCATTTTATCCTTTGGACAGACTAACACAAAATTACTTGTTGATGTCTTTGAAGGAAAAAAAAAAAGGACAATATTTGAAAGAAATGTAAGTCTGCTACCAAAAAAAAAAAAGGAAATATCCACTAACTTTCACTGTGTGGAGAGAGAAGTTTCTTTAGGGTCAGCATTTCTTCATGTAGTCCATTGAGGATAAATCCCAAGTATTCTTCAGCATCCTCTTGCCTGCCCTGAATAAAATGTTTTTTTTTTTCAAATTATGATATGACATTTTCATGATTTCATTTTAGCAGAAGTTTCATGACATTGAATATCTAGCTCCCTCCTATTAATTTAGCTCATTTACAAACTACTCAGTTTAAGTTGCAAAGTATAAATTTTACTATAACAACTCCCCATTTCTAAGCGGTTCAAAAAGCACGAACACATTAACTGGGAGCCTGCCACAAGCAGTAAGTGCACACACAAGCTTGACCTGGATACGAGCATTTCTGCATTCTCCTCAGCACAAATTCAATTTAACATGTGAGTTGGCAAGTCTCTCTTTTTATTAAAAGCTGCTGTCAAACCAAGGACAAATCAAAAGATGCTTTCAACTACTCTGTTTAAATTGAATCTACACCTGCGGTATTATTTTGAAGCGTCTGTGGACCTTCAACCATTCCAATCTGAATCCCAAGCAGAAATGAACACCAGCTCATTTCTTAAATAGAAATCTTTATATTTATAAAGAGATATTCCATTCCAATAGCAGGTTTTTTTCATTATTCTGACATACCAAACAAATTCGTAATTACAATCTTCTTACCATTTAAGTCCTGAGACAATCTAGCTTCATTATAATGAACTATCAAGAAGCTGATTTTAGTGGCGTTTGGGCACAGAACCTGATGGCCTTACATTGTTTTAACAACAGGGACTGCCCTGCAATGTAATTATGAAAGTCAAAGTTATTTGTAAGTCACACCTTTTCCGACAGACTTGACTTTATAACCGTCAAAAGTCTATAAATGTAGGTAGGTTCAAAGGCAGCTCCGGGTCGGATGTCTCTCACAATTTTATCCCCTAAAGCTGCAAGGCAAAAGAGAAGTACATGTAAATAACAATACATCTAAGTTTTTCTGTGTTATACCTTCACATTCTCTTCACACCTCACTAGATTTCAGAAGCCAAAACTACTTTTTCATTAGCAGTTTTAGTGACTCAACTCAGAATTTACCCATAATTGCTTTTTAAAAAACATCTTACATCACCCTACATACACTTAGGGATGGTCTGAAAACATTTGTTAACACCCTGAAGATTAACAAGAATATCCACAACCATCACGAAAGAACAATTCTAGCTCTATTTAATTTTTCGTAATTTGTATTCAAACAACCTCTTTAAATCTTTTATATATTTGTAATCTAACATATCGCTGCAGAAAATTAAAAAAAAAAAACACAGAAAAACCAAGAAACAGTTTGATAGAGGGTTCCACCTAATGGCAATACAAGGCCTCGGAAACTGTATCTGAAAAGTACACAATACAATAAAACGACCTAGAAGTATAATAAGTTGCATAAGACAATAAGATTTGTTTTATAGAAACAAAACTTAAGCAGCAAACCACAGAAATGTCTGAACTGTTTGGAAATCACTGGAACAACCAGCTCTTCGTGATATTTCCTTACGATGTTAAACACATTCCTGAAACTTTTTTAGAAGTTTGTAATCCAACAGATTTGGTTTAGAGATTAAAAAAATGAAACCTACAAAATAATTTATTTCCATTTAAAAATGTCCTATTTGGTCTACCAAATAGAAGAAAAAAATGCAACACCTCTGACTTCTCGACATGGATCACCAGTGAGGAAAAGCGTAACACGGACAGAAAAGCAAGTCCAAAAGGCGCTGAAGGGGATCAAGCACCAGTGATAATGGTCCTGAGTACACCGCACAATGCAGGTCCTGACCCCAAAGCCGCCTTGTCGTGATTTCAAGACTTTTCTCCCCCTATTCCCACTCACCTTGTTTTGCTTTAGGAGGTACAGGCATATTAGTGAACTCATTCATTAAACGAACACTGAAACAGAATGGAAGGAACAACTAGACATGAGCAGCAAGTTAAGATTTAGAAGGACAAATAATAACATTAGGTCATTGTCATTACTGATTGCCAAAAAAAGCAAGAATATCATAATGAAGCCTGAGTAAAATTCAGACATAAAACATAACCTGATCACTGCTAATGAACCCAAGGTGTTAGATGAGTTCTTATAGCTCTCACAGCTTGCTTTTGCATGTTAAACACTATTTAAAACTGATATTCCTCAGGCAGCAGGAAGGGTCTTCCTTGACTAGTCAAGCAATTGTAAGATACCACGTTCATTTGAAAAGCCAAGTATCGCCAAAAGAAACTACACCAAAACCAAGATTTCTGGATACGCATCAACTTTCAACAATTGGAGTAAACGATCATTTGTTAGGTATTTCTGAAAGCATTTAGTCAGATCACAGGTTATTATTTCTGTTTGGCAGCTACTTACAAACTGTCTATCATTGGTGTTGAGGTACACGGCCGCTGCGATTTTGAATACATTGGAATGGACTTCATTAAATGATACATTGGAGGGCAAGCAACCAAGGCTTGCAGGGTCTATCCAGTGGCATTAAGGAAATATTCAGAAAATGTCAGCTGCATATTAACCAAATATTCAATTAGATTTTCAATCATAAGCAAACCGAAAGCTAACTATTATGTAGACCAATCCAGTAACTAAATTGGAACAGATGGATGGACTTTTGTCACAACATTAACTGAATGTACAGGAGTTCTGCTAAAAAAACCCTGGCGTTTTGTAACAGGCAGTGATCTCACTGACATTTGAATAATGGCAAAAACTGCAATTAAAAGGAAAGGAAACATTCAGTCTAGGAACAGGAAAGGAAAAGAACTTTCATAGGAAAGACTTTATAAAATTAACAATTAGAAATCGGCAAGTGATACCCAGTAACGTGCTTTCTGAAAAGAATGGAAGAAAACTAGCTGACAGACTTCAAGTTCAAGGTGATGATTCAGCTCCACAACCAAACCAAATGAGTTGGAGCAACAACAGTGTGTGCTCGGAGAAAATCCTTTAAAAACATCAAAATTCGTGCTGCTTGAGAACAGTGAACAAAGGAAATGGAGTAGAAGACTGAAGGGGCAGGGAACTAACGAAAGAGGCAGTGACCTCAACAGCTAGAGTAATAGATTAACTTCACTCCTGTAGTGTCCACAAATTGAGCAACGAATGCCCTACCCACATAACATCTTAGGACTGAAAATGCAGGAGCTAGTACCTGCAATCAGACGAGTGCAGAACTGGTTACACAAGATAAAAGCTGAAGTTTAAAGCACAGCTGCTGGTCTGGAAAGAGGTTATTAGGTTCTGAAATAATCAGTCGACATTGGTCTTAATATTTTTCACTAGCACTTTAAGTATCCTAACTGCCACTTGCAGTGAGCCACTGCTAACACAGGAGATACAGATTTATTAATAAAAAAATTATTAATAGAACTACCATAATAGAGCACTGAAGAAGGAAGATTTGTGTTATCCATAGTAAAAGTTAAGCTATTTTTGCAGGGAAATACAATTCTGATATATTAAGAGCGAGCTAATTTTCCATCCTGTTGTAAAAGGGATGCATTTACACAGACGATAGGACAGTGACAGCCTGCGCCACAGAAACCCAGATGGTCCACTTACTGAACTGCCAAGAAAAAGCCTAAGAGGAACAAGAGTTACTTCGAGTACAAAAGAGAAATAACCACTTGAGTTGATGCACAGGGTCATGAGTAAACACAGCTAGAAATTACAAGGTTCTCAGTCATGCAAAAGTTACGGTTCTGAAATGTTTTGGCAAAGGTCACGGAGACAAACTGCAAAGAGGGCTGTGCAACCAGCTGCAGGGGAACCCTGGACACCATGGTCAACGATCCGAAATACCCTGCGTTTCTCGAGGCTACCCACGAACATTAACTACAGTAGTAGGAGCTGAGAAGACAAATGCGTTTATAAAATACTTACCAGAATAATCCAGAAAAACTTTTGACAGATATAACATACAAATTTTAACTTAAGCTCATTAATTTTTTTCCAAGGTTAAGGATACAGCATTGATGTAGCACCAGTTTCCTTTGTTGATCAGCCCTCGTGGTTGCAACGACACTGGTTTATGTATTAGTCTTACATTTTCCAGTATTTCTGCAGAATGAGAAACAGTAAATTGAGCATCAACAAAATGCACAAGCTGGCCATCAAAACACATATCTGCCAATGCATTAACAAAAAACCTAAAATCAACTGACAAGATTCCCAGAAACTTCAACAAATCATTTCAGCTCCATTTAAACACAGCTCATATGTCTTCAACCAGAGACATCCTGGAATTTCGGTCAGCAGGAGGATGGTACAAAACCACCATTGTAATTTCAGAACAAAGGAGACCTATTTCGTTTTATTTTTGTTTTTCTGAAATCAAATACTTCCATTTATACAGATATGATACATATATAGACATAAAATCCCATTAGGTGTAATCCCTCGCCACCAATTTTATGAAGTATTTCCCAAATTCTTCCGCTTTGAAGAGAGATGAAGCAGTCTCAGTTTACAGGTTTCAACATATACCATCTTACAGCAGAAATATCCTAGTGCAAAGGGGACAGGTGTTAACGTGATCTTCTGAAGAGGTGGTTTATTTATGGGTTTAAGACCCCCAAAATCTACAGGGTAACAATATAACATCTACTGTTCTGCTTTCAAAAACTTCAGCAATGGCCCAAGTTTAAAAATTACAAACCACTGAACATAAATAAATCTGCCTCAGTTATGAAACTGAGAGCAACAGGGAGAGTTTTTCCAGGAAGTCTGACCTGTTATTTAGGTACCTAAATAAAAACTGTTTAAGGAAAATATTGGATCTAGCATATTTTAAAATTACAAGTAAGGTATATGAGAGAATAAAAACTGCAAACAAACATAGTGATTGTCCCCCAAGGGGGTTATTTGTTTTTATGAAGGCCTTACACACAGCCCTGCGTAAACTGCAGAGTCTGAGCTGTTCACTAGCAGGACTATCCTAACAGACAAGACCACGTGACCTAAGTGGCAGAGGCACAAACCCATAACTAAGCAGAGGAGGTGGCAGAATTAAAAAAAAATTCATGTCCTTGTCCAGCTACGTCCAAACTATCTCTTTACCTAGAAGCACCTAGCATGGATACAGATGAAAATCAGTGTTGAAATATATTTGTTACTAAATTATGAACACTCCAGTGTTTCAGAGCACATCAGAGCAGCAAAGCCTGAAGCATGTTGTGCACACATACAATCTTTCTGTTCACAGCACTAAGCACTGTGGGAAATTAGGAAAAAAATTATGAAATTTATTTTTCAAGTCTATCAGTAACTTTTTATCTTAACCGTATTTTTTCCCCATTTTTGTATCATACTAAACAAACAGGTTACTAAGACCTTTAGCATCCTCTTGTGGTCATAAAACTGCTTTGTAAACAGCATCTAAAGCAATTACAATGAGTTTTGCTTCTTCCAACATAAATTATTTTTGTGTACAGCAATTACATTCCATACCACATATTCACCTCACATCTAACATTTACACAATAACTAAAAACTTTACAAGAGCATGAGAAGAAAAACACATTTACAACCACCAGAAAACCTTTTTAAAACCTCCAAACCTGCGATGAGGCACATGTCACTAACGAGAGAGAATTCACACTCCCTTTGGTGAACCCAGACTTGTGAAACATGCCCTTGACTGAAAACGTAGCTAGAACACTATCACATTTAGCAATTTCTGCTGTTAAACAGAAAACATTTTACTGGCTGTCATTCACCAGGTGGTATTACACAAATCCCTGTTAACACTGCGAGTCCAAAGTTTAATGAAAGAGAAACCATGTGGATGTGGGCTGCGCGCTGAAGAGATATGTGCTGCAGGGCAGCAATTCGATGCTGAGCTTGAGACCATTATTTGGTGAATACTGTATATGTCACTAAGATCTTTCTTCAAATCTGGGCAAGGATGGCAGATGCCAGGACAGCACTGCTGGATAACCCTTGTGAAAGCAGGATCTGCCAGAATGCAGTTGGAGGGTACGACAGGCTCAATTCCTGAAGCTGTTTATTAAAAACCCCACACCTTGCAAGCCTCCATTCCACAACTACTTGCTCTAGTGTTTGTTTATCAATAAGAACATTTGTTATGCTATGTAACATTGTAACACCTTTGTTACAAATTAAACTAATTCTTGTTCTCTACAGTCTTGGGAGAGGTGTGATCCCCCATGGTCTTCATGAATTTCTTTACGTATTACAAAATACATCCATGATAACTCCAACGACCTCATCTGAGACAAAGCAAGTCCAAATTTTCAAAATGTTTGCTAAGAGTATGTTTTTTAAACCTTACTTCTGTTTTCGCTGCTGCACTATTACACCTCCCTTGAGAAGCAATGCCCGAAAGCTGGTGATTTCATGGAGTCCTCACAACAACAGAAAGACAGTTAACTTCCATCTTTTCCATGTAAACTGGTATTAATGCACACTAGAAAAAAAACTTTGTCTTCAGCTTTACTGAGGACATTTAATAACTCCCTAGAATTTCCAGATCCTTTTAGTCTCTAATACTATTACCAACTGGGTGGTCTTCGTACTGTGTGCCTGATTTCTGCTCCAGTGTATCCTTCCATACTTGCAGTTACTGGATTCCCCTTCTAATTTAAAAACATTCCAGATTTAGTCAGATCTTGAATGATTGTGTTCAAGTCATCCAAAATTCTCCCTACAATTTTTACGTGCACTGTGAATTCCATCATCCACAACAAAAACACTGCAAGAAAATGATTCAGAAAATCGTTTTAGAAACACAAATACAGACCATTTATAACCTTACTATCCCTCAGAAACAAATTATTAAAATGGTTGTCCTAGCATCTAAATTAGGCTGCAATAAATCTCCTGGGACAAGGTGACCTGCTTAGTGGATGAGGGAAGAGCTATGGATATTGTCCACCTGGACTTCGTTTCCCACAGCACTCTCCTGGAGAAACTGGCTGCTCCTGGCTTGGCAGAATCTACTCTTCACTAGGTAAAAAAACTGGCTGCATGGCCAGGCCCAGAGAGTGGTGGTGAGTTGGAGTTCAATCCAGTTATGAGCCAGTTACCACTGGTGTTCCCCAGGACTCAAGAGTTAGGGCTTGTTCTCTTTAACATCTTTATTAATGATCTGGACAGGGGATTGAGCGCGCCCTCAGTACCTTTTCCAATGATGTCAAGTTAGGTGGGTATGTAGATCTGCTTGAAGGTAGAGAGGCTCTACAGAGGTATCTGGACAGGCTGGATCGATGGGTCTAGGCCAATGGTATGAGGTTCAACAGGGCCAAGTGCCAGGTCCTGTACTGGGATCCCAACAACCTCTGCAATGCTCCAGGCTTGGGGAAAAGTGGTTGGAAGCTGCCTGGGGCAAAGGATCTGGGGCTGTTGGCCACCAGTGGCTGAAGAGGAGCCAGCAGTGTGCCCAGGTGGCCAAGGAGGCCAACAGCATCCTGGCTTCTATCAGCAATAGTGTGGCCTGCAGCATCAGGGCAGGGATCATCCCCCTGTACTGGGCACTGGTGAGGCTGCACCTTGACTACTGAGTTTTGGGCCTCTCACTCCCAAGAAGGACATTGAGGGGCTGAAGTGTGTCTAGAGAAGGGCTCAAAGCTGGTGAAGGGTCTAGAGAGCGAGTCCAGTGAGGAGCAGCTGAGGGACCTGGGGGGGCGGGTTGAGTCTCAAGAAAAGGAGGGTCAAGGGAAACCTTTCTGCTCTCAACAACTCCCTGACAGGAGTTGGAGCAAGGGGGAAGGTGGTCTCTTCTCCCAGGTAACAAGATTTTGATGATCCTAAGGGACTCTTCCAACCACAACAATTCTATGATGCTGTAATTAGTACGGTTGTCCCTTTATAAATATGCAAGTGCTGTACATGTACTTCTCTACTATTTTGCTGTTACCTGCCTTGAGTTTTTCCAAATAAACATCACCAGTTCGTAGTTTGCTTCAGAAGCTCTTTTTGCTTGCTCACTAGCACTGCCAGTAAAACTTCTCACCACACACCTTTGCCACTTGCCATAAATTAACTCTGAGCATTTTTGTCTCAAGATTAACAAGAAATTTGTCTGTTTTATTTATCTTCATCTCATCATCTTGTGTGGCTTTCATTTAAATCTGAGAACTAAGAAACCAAAGACCTTTACAGGCTGAATCAAGCAGCAGTGAACTGCCTTCAAGGTGCCTGTGAGTTGTTAACCTCCCTTTTGTAACTGGTGAAATTAAGGCTACAAGAGAATTAATTCCTTTTCTCTGCAAAAGGACTTCTATTCAGATTATTCCTCTAAAAAACCAGCCAGCTATCAGAAGGTGCAGAATAAAGCTGTATAAAAGTTACATTGCTATTTTTAATGTATTAAAGACAAAATAAAAAGCTCTGCTCCCACCTGGTGGCAAAAAATAGTAGAGAAACAGCACGAGTCCAGAAAGTTAATTTCAACTTGACGCAATTTGGACAAGATAAAAATTTTTTCACCTATGACAAGCAGTTCTAGCTGTACTGTTGTCTCAAAACAGATTTAAGTTGAAGTTCATTACCAAATGACAGCTTAAGATGTTACAAGTACAAGGTACTCCACACACATGGGTTCATCCAAACCATAACCACCTGCTTCTACATACTAATCCAGTGAACTGTATTTGTGACACCTAAGTGAAAAATACACAGAAATATAAGTTATTCTGACAGCTTTCCTCTCAACAGCCAGTTCTAAGTAATGAGATGGCCACTGAGGAAGGAGGGGATGGGAGGCAGGCACATACTTCTGGGTGGTCCGAACAGAAACCTCCAGGTCAGCTTCTGGTTAGAGTCGAAAACTTTGACTTGAAGCTGTCACACCTGAAACACCACTGCACTTGTAAATTAGCTTGCAGCACAAACAGTAGGACTTCGCACAAGCCTTTCCACATACAGACTATTTCACAGATTGAAAATAATTATTTTTGTTCCAAGACTTATGAGTCAGTGACACAAAATGCAACCAACTGGCTATTTTTCTTCCTTGTTTTTGCAGATTCAGTCAAAAAACATCTCACACACATTCTAGCAATTCTCATTAGAGCCACAAATATGACAGGACCAACAGCCAAAGCCCTTCTATCACGCATTGCCTCTCCTGACATACCCTCTGGACAGTTTCTTAAGGGTATTCCAGAACAGGCAACTGCTAGCATTGTTTCCAAATAAAATAATACTGTTTAGAATGGTTAAGGGTAATTCTTCAGAATTTGAAAGAGAAACAGCAGATCAATAAATACGAAAATTATTTCCTGAATTAGAACTGCTGAAGCAAGACCTGTTTAGATGTTACACTTAAGGTACTGGAAGCGTCCAGGAATTTTTGCTGCTTCGACATAAATATATGAATCCTCTTCCCCTGCTAATGGAATGCGTTACAAGATTGTAAATACCAGGTAAAATAACACACCATTTTCAGAACAAACTTTTCTAAAGCATTCTCCTTATATCACAGAGCTGAACACAACCAGCCTACTTAAACCATGGGTCACTTAGAGTCTGACAAGTGACAACAGTTTTACCGTGTCTGGGATAGTGCCATGGTCATGTCTCGTTGGAATGTTTACTCAGGGGGACACAAAACTACCTTACTGAAATTACATCCTTCATAGCAGTGTTTGAACAGTCGTTAAGAACATGAACAGAGGGATCTCCTCTAGCGATACTGCACAGTCCTGTTTACAAGGAGAGTTAATACCCTTCCAGTGTAACATCCACTCGTGTGTATTAACTATACCTGCAATCTTTATGGCTACAGGATCCTCTGAAACTGGAACAGGTCCCTCTTTGACTTCAACCTGTTTTTCAGGGACCAGAGTAGATGTGGCAGGAGGGGTATACTTAGTCTCAACATAGACCACAGATGTGGAAGCAGAGGGCTTGGAATTGTGAAAAAGACTAGCCCACGATTTTGCAGGCTGATTAACAGGGACTGATCCTGCAACCGGGACTGTCGCCTCAGTAGTAGGTGAAGCTTCCTCAGGCTTAGCTTGGTCTGAGTCAGTGCTTTCCACAGTGTGCAATTCTACCCCATTGGCAGCTGTGTCCTCACCAGAGGATTCAAGTGTCTGTCCATTAGTAACGCCAAGGTTTTCAGTAGTATCAGTACCAGCATAAGACTGTACAACAGCTGTCCTTAAAGGGCTATCTCTGCCAGTCTCTGAGGGGATGCAAAACTGTTCAGAATTAGTAACACGGCATACCTCAGGCTGCCCTGCAGTCCTGCTATTGTCTAGTGCGCTAGAAACAGAATCATCAGAGACAGCTTCATTAACGAAGTCCGCAGAGTTGTCCGGGCTGTTGCAAGTCCTTGGTGTGGCCAGGGAGGGGACATCTCCCGTCAGTTCCGTGTCCTCCGTGCTTATACTGTTTAGTCCCGATGAATTCGTGTGGCCATTTACAAGAGCTTCTGTGGGAGCGATGCTGTCACTGACGTCTTCCAAGTAACTGTAGTATCCAGGGGGTCTTTTTTTCTTCTTTTTACGCTCCCTTTGTCCAAGGCCTCCAGACAAGCCATCGTTTTCAGCGTTAGAGCCGCTGTCCAAAGCGAGGGTGGGATCACTGAACTGGCAGTCAATGGAGTTGTAGTTGGTTTCACTGAGAGGATCATCAGGGGGTTTCTGAGCAGGTGCACAACTGAGAATGAATTCTGGAGCCTGAGGATTCAGAGTACTTGAAATACTGTAGTCGGTGTTATTTAGTACAGATGACTGCGTCTCGATAACTTCATTAACACCAAATTCAATTCGCTGATACTCTTCCCCTGGACAAGAGAAAGCACACCTGAGTCAGGGAATGCCATCTCAAAAAGCTACAAAATTAAGGAAAAAAAAACCAAATACATTTTCCTGCCTCTCATAAAACAAACTACATTCCCTCAAATGAAAATAATACTTATCCTCTATCTCAATCCTGAAGAGTATTTCAAAATATCATTTTCTTCAAGACAGAGTATAATGCAGATTTTCTTAAACAGAGAATGTGATTTTCCAGATTGCTGCACAGCTCCTGCAAGCAACACCTATTAAACTCACCTATTAAGAAAAACTACTAAAGCTCAATGACTCTAGCAATCTTCTGCATCAAGTTAATCACTGGATAATTGCGTATAAAATACGGTGCAATATTTAACTCCACACTTCTTCTAAAGCCAGCCTTTTCCACTGACAATTACGACATCCACGACAATTACAACCTGTTTAACTTTTACAAATAATTTCCGTATATGGAGTTTGGTTTCTTGGGGGTTTGGTTTGGTTTTCCTGGTGTGAAAAGATTTATCACAGTCCTTAACTGAGAAATATTTTCATTAATTGCATGAAAACCCTCCAATTACAGCTTTTGAAACTCTAAGGCTCATCAGTAACCTAATTTTATCACAGCTGAATTTATTACTGTGCGAGAATATGCCTCTGCACCTCGACACAAGTCAGCGTCGAACCTGTACGTATGAGCAGTACTGAAGAGTTTATGTGCAGGAGAGGGTTTGGGGCTTGGTTTATTTTGGTGATTTGTTGGGATTTATTTATTTATTTGCCTTGGAACTTGGGACACGCTAGTTAAATAAATGCTAAGAACTATTCTCATGGCAGGCTGCGGTATCACAAAATGCCATTAGTCACAAAGTACTGTGATTTCATGGAACTTCATCTGCTAACTAGTAACACTGAATACTTCAGTTACAACTACTGCCACAACCATCAAACACAGAGATAAAATTGATGAAACAGTCTCAGGAATGTTAGAGCTCTGCTCACATTTTAGTACTTAAAAGTTTAATAGGTCTCTCTATGATATGTACATTACTACTGCAAAAACCTCAATTTTAGTATTTTGTGTTTTCTCAACGAGTGGGGGCTAAAAACCACCACATTTCTTTTTTTAACACTGTTACTAGAGAACCAAACAAAAGTAGGTACTATTTCCAAAGGAATCTAAGTGGATACACCACCAACCTTCAAAGATTTTCTGCAACTTATGTCTGACACATCAGCAAATGCATTTTTTCAAGTGTACCACAGACACTCACTAAAAATAAGGTTGTTTTGTTGGGGTTTTTTTGTTTGTTTTTATACACAACAAAAAGCAAGAAACTGTTCCTAAGGGAAAAAAAGGGAAAAAATAATCCTATGGGAGGACAGAATCTAAGGGGCGCTGTTTTGATACCTAACTGTTAACAGAGCTGTTTTGAAACTCCAAGTACTCTCTAGAAATGCCTGCTGATAAAAATTTCAGCTTTAAAAAAAAAAAGGAAAGAAACAAGAATCTACAGGGTACTTATTAACACCAAATTAAGAGTAATAAACATTCAATGTGTGTTGAGGTCTGACTTACACATGCAATACCAAATCATTGTGAATTAATGAATGAAAGTATAGAATACAGATGCTAACTGCTTTTCTGCTTTGATCTATTAACCTAAATGAACAGTAAACACATTTCACATAGCAATTTCCATCTTACTGCCAGTCAGACTAAAGAAAACTTTCAAAAGAGATAAAAACTCTCCATGAACATCTGATTTCTCTAAATCATCCTGACAAGAGCCTCAACTTCGTGTTTTCTTCGCCTCTCCTCTGCACCCAGGAGAAAGCCTTTTCTACCACTGTGCCTGACAACCCGCCATTCACCAGCTACTTCTGCAATTGCTGACAAGCTGTCACCACCCAGAAACAGGGGCTTAGCATTTCGTTTCAAAAACTGCCCTTAGAGGCAGGGAGCTGGAAAGCTGCTGCCAGACATTCAGTTCAGTGGGAGGGCTGGGAGATCTTGG
>NW_010396951.1:3159-9206 GCF_000710305.1 Buceros rhinoceros silvestris | reverse complement strand
GCTGAACTGCCAGCACATACACAGCTCCAAACCAGCCACAGCTTCACCTGCTGTGTAACAATTGCAGGGCGTGAGCTTTTAAGGGACACAGGACACAAATCTACAACCAAACTAGTCCTCATTAGTTCATCTACTGATGGAGCAACTTGTTAGTTCAAGCAAGAACCAAGAGCTAGTTTTACCCTTTGTTACAACAGGAAAAAGCAACAACTGGTAACACCTAATATTCCTCCAACCACAGCGAGAATCAATTTCTGGGCACATTTCAAATCCCTACTGCTTCAAAATAACGTGGGACTTCTGCTTCTTTTCCAAAATCCCAGGTAAAAAAATAACAACTACTTCAAAACAAAGAACATGGTTTCCCTTCCTTGGCAAATTAAGACTACCAGAGTCAGAAGTCTCACTTGTGCACTTCTGTTCCTCTACTCTCCAGCACTTGTGTTGGTAACCTAGCTCACCTAGCAAAAAAACATATAATCCGATAGAGCATTTTTTTTTCAGGTTTGAGTGAATGTTATCAGCTTACTGTAGAGAATCACAACTCAAGGCAAGTGGAGGACAGAAAACAGAAGCCATCCCTTACAGTTATGGCACACCGGAAATTTAGCTGAAGGTGCAGCATAAATATCGTAGCCTAAATTCTTGCCAGAAACGTAACTGATATTCTAGCATAACATACAACTTAGGGAGTTACAGCTGAGGAATCAAATCTCACACCTTACTGATAATAAATATCAGTAGCTACTGCATAGTTAATGTATGGAATGATTGGTAGAAGCTCATTTGCCATGAGACTGACACAAGTTAGTTTAGAAAAAAAGAGGTAATTTTTCTATTTGTTTTGACTTTCTGTTTTGCTTCTGGGCATTTTTGTTTCAATCTAGATCACAGCGCTATTTCTGAATGGGTTGAAACAGACAGATCTATCATGAACAACCTGACACCCACATCAAAACAAGTATCAACAGATGCTCCAACGACAAAGTCTACATACAATAGCAAAAGCTGTGAATAAGTAAGTACCAAGTAGTCTGAACAGAGTTCTGCATATTAGAGCTTCAGCCATGATTTGATTATTCCTAGCAAGTATTAACAGATCTTCTAACTCTGTAACAAAGTTAAATACTGAAGTATAGAAAAAAAGGCACTCCAGGGAGTGACAACATGGTCAGTGTATGGCATCTTATTATAAATATTCTGCATAAACACAGCATTCCATTTTAGTTTCCACAGCTGCTTCTGCAGCCACCACAGCGATAATATGCATGCACAGTACAGTGCAAGCTTGTTAAAGACATTTTTCAGGCAAAACCTAATTAGCTGTCATTACCTAATCAGGGCTGGGAGGGGTTCTCTCAGGGTCTAGGAATGATCTGAAAAACATTTGTACAAACCAACTTTCGTATGGCTTGCAGACATTAAAATCTTTGTCTTAAAGAACAGAAGTTAAATCCATAGTTAGACAAAGCAATATATGACCGGATGCCTCTGTCATTCCCCATAGACAATTCACATCATCTGGTCCCTTCCACGAACTTTTCAAACTGCTGCTTAAAATCACTCAGGGTCCTAAAACTGGTCTTGCATTTTCAGAAATGCTCCATATCTGCTTTCAAATGGGACCTCTTGTCCTGCTTTAGGGCTGGCTGTCTTATTTACCTTTGAATGCAGGGCCAAAGTTGCTAAGCATAATGATCAGGTGTTCTTAAACATTAGTATGTGCATTTTGGTCCTCAAGTTCTTTTGAGAAATGTCCTGTCAGACACCTGAATTACTTAGGAGGGAGACTGGGATGTCATCTGTATCATTCTCATACACATGTGGACAAGCCTCAGCTTCCTTGCTCTCTCCCGCTTCAGGGGGAAAAAAGCTAACACTAATTTACCTGCCACTTAAAATACTGTGAAAGTTCAGTTTAAACTACAGAGTGATGATCACATGGCAACCCCTACCTGTCAATGTTATTTAACTATGAAGTAAGGCCAGGTTGTAAGGTTGAGACAGAGTAGATGTCTGACTGTTAACAGCTTTAAAACAGGAATTCTGTGATTTTTACACCAAGGGTCATACTTTTACCAAAAGAAAAAAAAAAATATTTTCCAGAACAAATAGCTGAGCCAGACAGAAGCAAGAGTCAAAGGGAACATGAACACAGCGCTGCTTGCAGAGCGGTCTTCAGGTTGCCACTGCCAGAAAATACTCATGCTGTGGCTCTCACAGGAGGGCCAGCTGAATGCCACGCTAGTGTGGTAGCACAGTCAGGGAGGAGCAAGCATATCCACCCTAATTAGCTCAAGTTCAATGCAGTATTTTCAAACGCTCTCACAGATCTCTTTCAATAAAGTTGTTCAAAACCCTGCCCAATATATGCGCATACACACGCTGAATGATTCTAAAGAGTAAATAAAAGAGAGGTTGTAGTAAAGCTAACGAAAGTGTCATAACCTTTAAGTTAAAAAGAAAAAGGATGTTGTTGTTTCTTACCATTGTGAAACTTACCTGTGGACTTAATACCACATGAAACTGCATCGTTGTATGGGGGGAGCTGTACAAAAAAAAAAGAAGTGAAACTCATTTAAAGACAAAGCATCTTGACTACCATTTGATATCAGTTTCATATGAAACGTCTGAATCCTTTAAAAATAACATCACTGTTACAGTTTGATTTTCTGAGAGTGTAAGCTTAAACTCATGCTTCTCTATTTATCAAATCTCACGCTGTAGCTTCAGGTGTCCTTGCAGATTACCAAATTATTGAATGATAAAGATTATCTTGGTTACACACCATTGGCTCATGAACTTCGAGCAATTCACCTCACAACATCAGGACCTTCCTTCCTCAGCAATAACTCACCACAATTTTAAAATGACAAACACATCCTCTTTTTAGACAAAAAACCAAAGATAGACCAAATTACCTGTGAAAGGATGAAACAAAGTTTTGCACAGACAATAGACACCTAAACCTTTTGCCTCGCAACTTGGTTCAGCTGTAACATTGTCCCTGAAATGTTTCAGTTTAGGTGTATTCTCTAGCATATCTAAGAAAAACAAAGTTTTTTGATCATCGGCCTAAGCAGATGTAACCACAGCACGTAATTTCTGTGGGGATTGTAAACATGCCTGGTATAGAACATGAGCGTCGTTTTATGGACTGGGTGATTGTGTAACTACACATGGGCCATTTCTGATCCCCCCTCGCCTGCTCCCAAGGTTCCCCAGCAGCCAAGAGTCTTCTCCTGTGCCCACATGAACTGGTAGTCATTGCTACACTGGAGTCTAGCAGCTGCCCGGAGAAGAGCTGACCTGTTTCTGCAGTGGGAGATAAAACATTGAGAGCACAGAGCAGTTTTATAATGCTAATCTAAATACTAACTATCATGGTGTAACTAATAGTAAAAACTTCAAGTCTTCAACTCTGAAACTATAGACATTTAAATACAGCATTCTTAAATCACTCTAGACAGTGCAGCAGAAGTGGCAAGAAAAATATTCCTAAAATTCCATTATGGAAAAGCACATAAAAAGAACACACTGTAAAACCCATTTATAATACCTCTTTATACATCAGCTTTCCAGATCAAAAAATGAGAACCAATGGGTGAGGAAGAGGCTCGATGCTGTTAAGAACCTGCTATCCGTATTAATACTGAACAGAGAGTCCATATAATTTAACAGTTTAGAGCTAAAAAAGTTAATCTAGAAATCTACAGTCAGCAGTTTACAATGAAACTTGTAACTCTTGTTTTTCTTCAATTCAAAGGGATTAAGAAAATACAAAGTCTATTGGTAAGGGACTTCAAAAGGCCACCAGCACCAGTGGATGCTGAGCCTCCCAGAACTGGCACTGTCCCCCCAGAACGTGTGTCAAACACCACTGCAGTATTAGAATCTCAGTCTTGACCTGCTTTAATTTCACCCTGTTTTTTTCAGACCACTTTTCTCTGAACTATTTGCATGGTGTAAAACTAATAAGAGTAATTTTCATGGCATCATCCAGATAATTAAAACATTGAAGTGAACCTGATCAAGGTCAAACTTAAGGAACACTGTTCAGCAGTTTTTTATTTGGATAGCTAACCGGTAAGTAGTACACTTGAGAGTGATAAAATGAAGTAAGGCTGGTTCTAAAGCTGTAGGTTCACGTTCCTTCAACATGCTTTACAGAAGTCCAGATACAATAGTTCAATCTTCCACGATGTTAGAACAAAGGGTTAGAACAGCCAAGGGAAGACACTTCCGGTGATACTACACAGAAGGCAAACCCTCTCTGCTGCTGTATTTACTAGTGGGAAAAGAGCAATACCATCAGAAGAAACTTGTGTTACCTGAAGATCTATCCTGCATTACTTCCCACCCACCAGTGAAGACACAAAGCTAATCCTAAAGGCAAGTAGAAGCTCTCTCTTTCTTTCTAATCTTCCCGCACCTCCCACCCCGCCCCATTCCCTTCATGCACTTTCATTGTTTCACGGTATATTATACCAATTATTCTTGGAAGATTAAGTTACGGGAAACTAAATCACATTAACAATGGTTGTCAGATTTGTAAAATACAACAAAAGGATTTCCCCGCCTCCAACTGGAGTGTTCATTTCCTTCATGCTGAGGGGCTGGAGGGAAGTAAGATTGAAATGCTTGAAATGAAACATTTGGAGGGAAAACCTGGAAACTGACCTAGAGGAAAATTACTTTTCAAGTCTGGGGTTTAGGACAATTACTCTTCCCTTCAAAGGAAAATGGTTTCTTCATTCTCTACCAAGAACTACACAGTAAGAGTCTACAATACAATCTGTGGGATGTTATGAACTCAAACCCTCAAAGACAACTGTTGCCACTCTGTGGTTTTTACTGCCACTATAATTAGTTCATTATTGATCCACTTCTCCTTTCTGAGACCTCACACACAGCCTTCCAGTGCTCCAGCCGTCAAAAAATAGTGAGTCCCTGTGCTTCAAAAAGCTCACAAGACTTAGAAGCCCATCTTACAACCAAGAACCCTGCTGAAAAAGTTCTCTATGGCCACCTCTCAAAAAGCCAAGCAATCAGCACTGAGATAACAGGGCTGGGTAACTCACTTTCACAGCCTCTCACTACCATGACAGCTATTCCGGCTGTGAAAGATGACAAGCAGAAGGTGGAATAATTAATTTCTTATTAATCCACATACATGGAAAGACAACTCCTGTTCATTATCTTCAGTTTGTAAACTAGCACACTGAGAGAATGATTAAAAAAAAAATTGTATTATTATAGTTCAGATACACACGAAGAGATATAGCTTTAAAATGATCTTACCTCAACAGAGCATCGTGGAGTCACAAAGAACTGATTAAATTCATCAGGGCTGAACTCCCCAAAAATATACTAAAAATAAAAAGAAGGATCTTTGTTAAAGGATTCATATTCAATACAATTAATAAATTCACAATAAAATCTATGAAGATACTAGCCTTCAAAAAGACCCGCATGTTGAGAAACTCACCCCTTTGCATCCCAATTCTTATGTTAACTCCTCCAGAAGTCTTCAGCAAAGTACTTCAGGCACTAAAACTGTACACAATGTGTTTTCTTCCAATTCCCACTCAGGTAATCACAGCACAAACTGCAGCTCATCCCCTGACCAGTTTTAAACCAACGTGCAGGGAGAGAGGTTGCATCAGTTCATGCAAGCCCTAGACAAGCTGGTTTACCTTTGAAAACAACGCAGATAGCTACCCTTCGCAACAGAAAAAACAAAAATTACTTTTGTGGGTTTCTGCTAAACTAGTTAGTTACACAAGACTAACTGAACTAGATGAACCATAGAGAAGCTCCTAAAATTTGAAAAATCATCTCTAGTGAAGCGCAGGCTGTTGCCACAAACTGTGGAAACTATTTTTTTCAGACTTCATTCCAGTAAAACTCATGTACTTACTGTTTGCATAACTCAGCCATTAACATTCATAAATATCAAAGCTTAAGTTTAAGCTAAACTCCACAGCAATTAAAAAATATAGTTTTCTTACACTAAGTGATTTACACTTCTATCACCTACATGGGAA
>NW_010396951.1:0-3089 GCF_000710305.1 Buceros rhinoceros silvestris | reverse complement strand
TTTAACCATTTTAATGCTTTTTAGTGTTTTTAAACAAACGTTCCTATGATTTGGTTTAGTCGGCACACAATTCTAACAGTCAAAATAAACTGGAGCATCTGTGATAGAACTTTCAAAGCACAGCAAATGTTTTTTAAAACCTTCACATGCTAGCTGCTAACTACCAACTGAGAAGGTATACCTGAACAGACCAGGATCCCAAATTGTACTTGAGTGAACAGCTTCATGGTTCTTGGCACAGGACTTAAACTTGGCTTATGCTCTCAACATAACCAAGTCATTGTTATCCGGTAACATACCAGCTAGAATTTATCATATTCCAAAAACACGCCTAAGAAAAACACTTGCTGAATCATAACTAAATTATGTATTTTGGAGATAATTTGGATGCAGTCATGCAACAAAACAGAACAATAATCTCAACTGCAGACTATCAGAAGTTACACAAATCCAACCCCAATTCCTCCATATAATACTAGAGACTTTTCATTTATCAATGTTTTTAACTGAGGTGTCAGAGGTCTGGTACTTCCTTCTGAGCAAAAGAGCAAGCTGCTTTTTTAATTAGGGAAGCCAAGAAGAAAGTTAAACAAAGTGATCATTAGTACCACCTTAACGGAATTGTTTTATTATATAATGATTATTCACACAAAGAAAACGTGGACTCTATGCAACTGTTTCTTCATAATTTAAGACAGGACATTAAAAATTTACCAACATCTAAGCCAAAACCCAATCCTAGTCAGACTATAGTTTAAAAAACCCCAGCCCATTTGGGTCTGAAGAAACTAAACTACAAAAAAGGCTGCAAAAGGGGGTAAAGCCATTGCATTTTAAGCAATTTGAAATACCGCGCTGGCTCCCTGCCTGCTGCCTGTCTATGGTCCATCCCGACGGATCAGAGCTCCTTGTGCTGCACAAGCGATCTTGTGTAAGAAAATACTTTGTTTAGCTCTGAAATGGCTTCAGAAAAAGACATCACTCCAGTACTTACTCTGAACCGTTAATTTGAATTTACTACGTTTTTCTGCAACAGAAATGGCTTAGTAAGCATTTTTAAGCAAGACAGCGCTACGATTTTGTAAAAGAAATACACCCTTCCAAGAAATGACCTCATTATCAGCACGAGCCTTTGGGGTCCCAGCTTGTACGCTCTCAATTATCCCACACAATTTCAGAAGCCTCAAAGTTAGCTTTTTTCCAAATTGACAGATAAAAATCTAATACTTGGAACAATCAAAAGTTTAATTGAATTATTTACACTATTTCTACACAAGCTACTCAATCAATATTAATTTACACACACTCCCCCATAAATAATTTTAAAATACACAGCAGAGACACAACAGCACACGTTAAAACTTCGCCAAAGCCATTTCAGACTATGTCAACTCCAATTTTAATATTTTCAAAAACCAAATATTCCCATGAGGACTACCTCAAATAGATTCCTTTAGATGCCAAACTCTAACCTGCCCTACAAGGTACCAACCTCAACACTGGTGTGTATGCCACAGTACTTCCGGGTACCAATCATGGGTAAGAGACTGGGACTTCACCACAAGCTCTGAGGAAAAAGCACGTTTTGGATACAGCCTGCTTACGGTCAGCCCTACTGCAGTCTGTGCCTCACTCGGAGGGAAGCTGCTCATCATGCTGACAACTACCCAACTGTCAGTGCATCGACAGCCTCTTACTTTACAGGGACTGCAACTGTATGGTTACCTGAACAAAGGAGGAGCACAATCGCTGTGACAGCACCTGTGAACAGACAGCTGAATTGGCCCAGTTAGCAAAATCCATGCTCATACCATTGATAATACAGAAACTATGTATGGCAATATACGAACCCCAAATATTACAAAAAAATCACCAGTGAAAAGTTGAAGCTTAAATTAAAATGGAATTTGTGTAGAGCTCTAAGAAAAAAAAAGTTTTATCCAAGCAAAAATATTCTTTAGCATCCAGTTACATATAATTTTTAAAAACTTTGATTTATATCCCTCAAACAAAAAAGCATCTGCTTGAAAAGCATGTGAAATAATAGTCAATGGTGTGAGTGGTAACTCACAAGGTAGAGCAGGAACGATGCTTAGAGGAGACTCTAGTCTTACACCGACACTGGATTTGGAAAAAAAATCTCTAAGAGAACACTAGGGAGAAGTTTGGAAAAATTTCTGACTGTAATGTTACCCCCTAGACTTACTTCTAAAGATACATAATCCCTAAGAGGCTTAATTCCGAGTCAAATCTGATCTCCCTTTCCTTCTCAAATCATCCCTGCAACCTACACAGCAGCTTTCTGCCTCAGAGAAGGAATACTCCCTCACCTTTTTGGAAGCACATATTTCACAAGGCATTGCTGCTCTTCCGATGATTTAACTTTGCAGAGCAAACATTAACCTTACGTTAAGTATATTTAGGAATCCCCTAAAACACATCAATCTGATGAGCTTCATTTCTGTCATGGATTAAGAGCAATGTCAAAACAGCATCATATAAATTTCCACTTGCAGCTGTTTAAGAAAAACAGATGGAAAATAATAGTCTGTACTCCCCCGACACGACAGGGGCCTAGGAGTGTGGAGAGGGCAATTCTCAAATGTCTCTTTTCACATGAAGCTGCTGGTGGCATTAGTGCTCCAGTTTCTAATTAAACTTTCCTATGTTACCAGTACTTCAGATTTTATTTACCTCATTTATTCACCTTATTTTCATCTATCAAGATTTTGCAGTTAAAGTCTGGGGACTGAATTCAAAACATTCTCATACAGCTTTGGAGAGTATATAAAAAAAGGACAACTAAATTCCTGAAAAAAGCCTGCAAGAACCAGATAGAACTGTAGTTCTGCACTCCTTCCTACGTGACTGAAGAGAGGACAGCAAAAGTCCTGTATCTTTGCCTCCTTCTTCAACAACTTAAAATTGTGAGACTAAATTATTATATAAATACTCTGCAGATGGGAATTTTGTTTGAAGTGTATCACATTTGCAATACATTTTTTCTATGCTACAAGTTAAGAATATTGAATGAGTCTGTTGAAGCTGGTGGCAGGTCGGCCTGTCCCGGTTTGGGCTAGACTTCCTTG
>NW_010396950.1:788-2009 GCF_000710305.1 Buceros rhinoceros silvestris | reverse complement strand
CTGCTATTAACAAAGGAGAACCGGCAAAAAGGTATCGTTGGACAGTGTTGCCACAGGGGATGAAAAACTCTCCTACAATCTGTCAGATGTTTGTGGCATGGGCACTGTCAGATTTTCGTCAGCAACATCCTGAATGGCTCGTGTATCAATATATGGATGATATCCTGGTAGCAGGAGAAACTTTAAATTATGATATGGCACTAAGAGAATTGAGAAATGCTGTTGAACCAAAAGGATTGGTAATAGCTCCAGAAAAGGTTCAGACACAAACACCATGGAAATATTTAGGATGGATAGTCACAGGTGACGTGATTCAACTGCAAAAAGTGGAAATAACTACAAAAATTGAAACCCTTGCGGATATGCAGAAATTAAGCTGTTGAACCGAAAGGACTGGTTATAGCTCCAGAAAAGGTTCAGACACAAACACCATGGAAATATTTAGGATGGATAGTCACACGTAACATGATTCGACCACAAAAAGTGGAAATAACTACAAAAATTGAAACCCTTACGGATGTACAGAAATTAATGGGAGATCTACAATGGGTGAGATCGATCGTGGGAATAACCAGTGACGATCTGGCTCCATTGATGCCTCTGTTAGGGCATTCCACTGATGCGGGAGAAAAGTGCACCCTTAATTCAGAACAAAAACAACCTCTACAATCTATTTCATTCAAAATCAGTCAGCAAACAGCTGCTCAGAGAATAGCAGAACTTCCTCTTCTACTAGCAGTGATAAATACATCTGAAAATCGAAAGCACATGTGTGGTCTAATCATACAGGTAAGCGGCAAAGAAAAGACGTTGATTTTAGAATGGATATTTTTATCCTACCAGCCAAAAAATACTGTCTGTTCAAAAATAGAACAGATAGCAAACTTGATCATAAAAGGGAGAAAACGTATAATGGATTTGTCTGGAACAGAACCAGAATCAATTTTTATCCCAGTAAAACAAGACTATTGGGAACATCTCGTAGCGACCTCTACTGACATCCAAATAGCATTAACAGACTATGGAGGTAAAGTTAGCAATAATTATCCAAAAAGTAAAATGTGGCCAATTTTATGTGATCAGGAATGGGAAGAGAAACCTATGAGATCTCCAACACCAGCAGAAGGTATAACATTGTTTACTGATGCTGGAAGGAAATCCAAAAAAGCAGCTGTGGTTTGGAAAGACGATAACGGATGGAATAGAAAAATTTTACCAGGG
>NW_010396950.1:0-210 GCF_000710305.1 Buceros rhinoceros silvestris | reverse complement strand
GCTTTTCAGCTCTGGCCAATGGATGTAACTCACATCCCAGAATTTGGAAATCAGAAGTGTGTACATGTTAGTATTGATACTTTTTCACATGTGATTTGGGCAACGGCTCAAACAGGGGGAACAGCCAGACACGGAAAGAAGCATACGCATGCTGCCACGGCAGTTCTTGGAACTCCAATACTCTGAAAACTGACAATGGTCCTGCATGTA
>NW_010396949.1:37431-37669 GCF_000710305.1 Buceros rhinoceros silvestris | reverse complement strand
GAGGGGGAGGGCCGGGGGGCCCAAACTATTCCTTTAAAGCCATACAATGGATTTTATGTTTATTGCAAACAGAGTCTCCCCAGGCAAAAAATGACTACAGACTACATACATTACATGTGTTCCTCTTACATTCAGTACTTTACTATGAAACTTAGAAGTTTAGTCTTCTTGGTTTCATTTCCAGGATAATCTGGTAAATCCTAGTATGGGCAAGCACTTCTTAATATAAAAGAAAACG
>NW_010396949.1:15655-37261 GCF_000710305.1 Buceros rhinoceros silvestris | reverse complement strand
TACAAGCTGCCCCTATTCCTATTCTTCTGCCTCTTGTTCCACCACCAGAAGAGAAAAAGCTGGGTAAGAATACTTAAAGTATTTGGACAGTGTGTATATGTTTCTTTATGACAGTTGGGTTTGGTCTTTGGTTTAGGTTGGTTTTTTTTTATTTCAATTTTAAAATATTTTTTTTTAAGCAGAAAAAAAGGTTCCAGTAAAGAAAGTCTCAAAAAAGGTGGTTAAAAAAGGTCCTGAAGAAGTCCCACCACCTAAAGGTAACTTCTTCCCCCCTTTTTAAAACGTTTTAAAAAGGTAAATTACTTTGTGGAAACAAGACAGTTTGTTTTGATTTATCTTGAATCAATCGAATCCATCTTACTTTTCTCATTATGTCTAAAACATACACATTTAAAATCCAAGCTGATTAGGACTGCTTAAAAAATAGTCACTTCTTTAAACCATCTGTGAAGGTGAAATAATTTCATTAACTGCGAATAATACACCTTGCCAATTCCAGGCTATGATATGAATTTTTTTTTTTTAAAGTTCCTGAGGTGCTTCCAGAGAAGCCCAAAGAGATCAAAATAACTTCCATGGCAAGGAGAGAAGAAAAGAGGGAAATAGTTGAAAAGCCCAAAGATGTTTATGAAGAATGGGAAGAAGATTATGGAGAATATCATGACTATTATGTCAAGGAAGAAGGCTATGATGAAGGGGAAGAGGAATGGGAAGAAGCTTATGAGAAAAAAGAAGTGGCTTATGTAGAAAAACGAGTCGTTCATGAAGAAGGTATTTTAATTATCATATCATTTTATTTCTTCTCTTTTCTCATATTTATTATTAAGGACCAAAAATTTTGAGCCAGGCAGCATTTTTGGGGGGTTTTTTTGTTTGTTTTGTTTGGTTAGAATAATATGAGCCTTAATATGCTGCCAAATTTTAAGCGGCACTTGATGATAAGACAAGGACCAGAGTACAGCGAGTTACAGATGCAGATAGAAATTGATACAGTATAACTTGGGTGCCAATGAACTTTGCAGATTGGAACATTGTTTAAACCTACTATGAGTCAGTAGGTTGTAAGGATATCTGACTTTTTTTGTTATTGTTATTTTGGATATTTCTACATTTTCGGGTATTCTGGAGAAACTTGGCGTAGGTTAAACATTTCACACATTAATTTCTTGATGTCAATAGCTGTATTTTGCAATTCCTTGCATTCTTTACCTGCTATGGGTAGTAGTAATATGTATGTCTCGAGCAACAGAATCTGGCTCTGATGATAAAACATCAAACTTGGAAATAAGCAGAAAATTTTATTGCAAAAATTGGTTCTCCAAAACTCTCTGTGTTTCAACTTCATAAACTTACAATGGCATAACTAATACTTTTTGTGTGTGTCAAGCCTTTAGACAATGCATTTTTCATCATTAAGCAATATTATTTTTAAAGTGGTTGAAGTTCCTAAGAAGCCTGTGCCTGACCGAAAACTACCAGCAGTTACAGGTGAAAAGATGGAAAAGAAAGAAGTAACAGTTCGTAAAGGTATGACTTTCTTGCAAAACTAATATGAACATGCAGATTAAGATCTCTCATGCATGTTCTTCAAGCTGAACTGTGGAGGTTATTCGCATTTCCTTGAAAAGGAGAGAATTGTCTTTTTGTTGGACGGTGACATGAGCAAGGCTCATGGCAACCCTTCCACTCCTCCCACCTCATATTTTTGAGCAGAAAGAGAAGAGTGTCAATGGTGGTTGAAGAAAACTAAGAATTGCTGGTAAAGTCAAACTGAGCTTCAGTTATCTCTCCTTCTCACTGTGTAGTAGCCTTGGGCATGGTGGTGTTTCAAGCCCCTGAATGCTGCACTTCTGAGAAGTGCATTTAGATAACTGCATATCTCTCAGGGGAGGGTGGGCCTGATCACCTATTTCACAAGTACCATTACCACCACTGTTCACCACCGGTGAACAATACCCTGAACAATGCACAGATGGTTATAACATCCTACACAGGAGAATCGCCAGTTCTACCTCGTTTGTATCCAGAAAGTAATTTGCAAGGTGATTTAAACAATATATGTATCTGATGCCCATACAGTTGTCAAGAAACCTGTCGAAGAAAAAGTGGAGATAACCACTCAGAGGGTTGCAGAAGAAAAAGTCAAGCGGGCTGACGGTAACTACTGTAAAATTACCTTCATGTCATATTTACATGAAAATATTGGCTATTGTTACCTAGCTGATAGGCACGTGCTTTCTCTTCATTTAACATGAGCCTAATCAATTTTTCAGTCCTTGAAACATCTAATGAAAGCGTCTGCTTTTATAAGCAGAATTTTATAAATAAATTTTATAAATTCTTTATTTTATAGAAAGAAGATTGAAAGCTTTTTAGGGAAAAATACTAAATGCAGGTGCTAACTCCTGATGCTTTAAGAAAGGAAATGAGTGTAAAATTGCACTGGGTGAAACTGTGCATTTCACTCTAAGCTTGAAATTCCTGTCTGCCTTGGATTTCCATCTTGACCTGTCTGCCAGGATGTCTTGGTTAATTGTCTGGTGAGGAAATGAGGATGCATCCTTATTCTCTTGGTGACCGCCTCCTCTTGTATAGCATTTCTCATTCTGCAGCAGGTGTCATTGGCTGCAATTCAATATATGTCAGGATATGAGCTGTGTACTAAACACCCTGAATTACCCAGCCCCTTTGGAAGGCAGCCATAAAAAGAAGGAAACACATTCTTTCTTTTGCTTTATGTGGTTCCAAGAAGCCTGACTTAGCTATTGAGTTAGATTATGTTTGTCTTGTTTGTTGTATTTTCAACATTATTGCCGGATAGCTGTAGACTTATCTGATCTCTTTGCAAAATATATGACCGAGTCACAAAATTTTAATGCCAACAGTTACCAAGAAAGTTCCACCACCAAAACCTACATCAATGATCATTGAGGAGAAAGTTGTGAAAAAGGAAGGTACAAATCAGCATGTTTCAATTGCAGCTTACATCTTTTCCAGTATCTTGTGTGTTCTTGTGCTTCTTGGGCCTGTGTGTGTGTACCTGGATCTATTGGACTAGTCATGCTGTGGCTGCTTTCAGGGTTTCAATAGTATGTGTACTACGCTTCTGTCTTGCATGAAGTCTGTTTTTAACATGTTTGTGGCTAGCCTTTTGATTCTTGTTTAAAAAGCCTACTGGATATTGCAGTGTGATTTAGCTTTTTCTTCATCTATTCTGCCTGCTGGCCTATGCTTACATAATAAGCATAAATTTGGACCAGTGTCCCAAAATTTCTTTGAAGAACTGCTTTTGGAATTCTTATCATATACTATTTCCAAAAGCCTGTGCAAGCATTTATTTTAAATTTTTCGGTTAAGGTGTCTGTGTCTTTAGTCTTTGACAGATACTAAATATTATTCTTGTATGCTTGTATTGTGTTCAGTATTTTAGAATATGAATACTGATTGTCTAAATATGTCTAAGAATTAAATGTGCAATATAGATACAGATTTGATAAAAACTCACATGCTGACTACCACTGATGTGGATCTACAATATAACATACTAAAACAAAATCCTGTCTTTAAAGTACCGACAGTAGAAACATGGACTGTTTTAGAAGAAAAGATGTCGGTTTCTGTCCACAAAGAAGAGTATTCATATGTCACAGGTATGTACAAACCCAAAAATCTCTGCACCAAAATCAAAACAATCTTTCAATCCTAATAGATTTTCTTTTAATCTATTTTGGTATGGCAAATTACATATTTAGACACATTGTATATATTGTCTTTCAATATGCATTGCTTCTTTTTGTTCATTGTTATGCAGCCTCAGTTTTCTTTAGATTAATAGATGCCAGCATTTCAACTGTTTTATCTTAACATTGTTTAAATGCTTTTCTTTGAAGAGCCAACAGAGCATGAGGAAACAGTTGAAGAAAGAGTCGTTGAAGCTGTTTACCCAACTGAAGGTAGATTGATTAAAAATGAGAGGCTAATAAATATTTAAGATTTCTAAGACAATTTAAATCTGTAGTTAATCAAAACTCATTGTGAGCTTTGCACACAATATTGGTTTTCTGGATGAATTTTTTTTTACATATTACATATATTAGTTTCAGTGACTTTTGTGTACTGGGCACACATCATATTTTCTTACAAGCTATTTAGATTTACAACAGACACTGATATTTCCTGTCTCAAATTTAGTATCTTTAAAATTCCTATTGTAGCATATGAGGTTGAAGAGGAGGAGGAGGAGGAGGAGGAAGTAATTTCTACAGAATTGGAGATCCCTCATGTTGAAGGTGAATAATGTCTTTGTTTCACCATACACTACATTTTTCTGTACTTTCATGTTATCTGCCTGTACCACTCTTTACCAAATGATACCATAGCATAATTGAGATCTTTCCATCTCTCTGTGGCTCTACTCTCAAAAGTTCAAGCCCTACTGCATTTCTAAATCTATTTTTCTTCATCACTGCTTTAAATAATTCTTTTAATAGCTTTTTTTTGAGATAAGCATATTGTACTTCTTTGATAAAACAATGTATTTTTTACATAGTGTTTGCTTATCCAGCCTGTTGAAAGTAGCCTACTGTGATGTGCCAAATATTTTTACTGTCTCCTAAGTGTTCACCACATATCTCTTTAAAGCGCCTGAGATACCAAAGAGGCGTGTTCCAGAAGAAAGAAAGCCTGTTCCTGTCCCTAAAAAAGAAGCTCCACCAGCTAAAGGTATTTCTACTGCCCTAGTAAAAAACCAACAGATTGATTTCATTATATTATTTTTCTTGTTTTCTTTAATACATTTATGAATTTACTCTCTATGTGTCATTGGTTTTGCATTATCCCCATATGCATTATTTGATTTTGCATTATCTCCATACATTATCTCCATATTTTCGAGGGTGGCGGTGGGGGGCTGGCGGTGGTTGCGTGCTATAACTTAACTTACAGCTTGCATTTGTCTTAGCTTTGGCCCTCTTCTTTCCTAACAATCTTGTTGTTTATATTTAGGTTGTGTGGCTTTTGCAGACAAGGGTAGGGTATTTTTACTTAAGTAGAGTGCCACGAGAGGTGATACTGCAGTAATGTTATCACTGGAATTTTATACTGTGTCATAGTGTCTTTCCCATTGTAGTCCACTGTATGCTCAAAAGGTCGTACATTGTATATTGTGCTGCAGTGCTCAGCTCCTTGTCCAAACACTATTTTCTGTAAAGCCATCTTGGATTATTGAAATCTAGATAAGTGATCCAAATACTAAAGCTCTCTCATTTTGACAATGTTTTCCAAAGTGCCTGAAGTCCCTAAGAAACCTGTTCCAGAAAAGAAAGTTGCTGTTGCTAAAAAGGAGGTGGCTCCCCCAGCAAAAGGTACAGCATCTTTTGAATGTAAGCTTTAATCAGACCTGTACTATCGCGCTGTTTTCCTAACTGCTATTCACTTCGCGATATACCCATGTGGTAAATATAGTCTTTGTATGTGATGTTGTATGTCTGTTCTCATCTAAGTCAAACTCAAAAGCCTTAGAAAGATTACTTAAACAAATTTAAATATCTTTAAAGTTCCTGAAGTGCCTAAAAAACCTGTGCCTGAAGAAAAAGTACACATTCCTGTTCCCACAGAAGAAACTCCACGTGCCAAAGGTATACTTACTGATGACATGTACATGTACCTGTTGAATATCTTTTTAATATTTTGTTTTGGTTACGTAGCATGTTTGTGTTAGAAATTGATTTTTTAATATATAATTCTCTGTGCATATGTAACAGTTTTTAAGGCCGGGTAGCATATCTGAGCGGCTCTTTCGTTCGTCAGTTAAGAAATCAGTCTAAAAGCACTTGATAGGCTTCCAAAGACTGGTTTGAATTCTTTTTTTCCCCAAATATATGTTGCTCTTGTCTCATACCTTTCTATGTTAAGTGTATGAATGTGCTACGTTGTATGTCTTGGTATTCTTATAAATGGATTAATGAAATTCTATAATAGTCCAGTAAATCTTCGAAATACAGAAATCAGTTACCTTGTATTTTATCTTTTCTAAGTGCCAGAGGTGCCTAAGAAAGCTCCCCCAGAGAAAAAAATGGCTGTTCCAAAAAGAGAGGAAGCTGCACCACCTAAAGGTACACTTAAATAAAAAACATTCTTTTCTTATCTTAAGCATCTTGTTTATGTCTAATTTTGGGTTTGATTGTTAAGTGAATCAGGTGTTAGTTGTACTTCAGTTACATTAGCCATGTGACTTCCGTGTCGGTTTTGTGGGTAACTGTGTTATAGATACAGTCTTAAAGCAGCTGTAATTTCAGTTACTTAATATTATTCTAATTCATTTATCCGAAGTGCCAGAAGTAACTAAGAAACCAGCTCCAGAAGAAAAAATTCCACTCATTCCTAAAGTAGAAGAAGCTCCACCCGCAAAAGGTACAATGTTGTTCACTGTAATATTTTTTTATTGTAGTCTTTAGAATATAGCATTTGTCCCAGCTTGCTCAGCTCTTGTGTTTTGTAACTGATATATATATGTGTGATCTTTTTGAACGCTACATTTTCTGTTACGTGATGCTTTTGCAAGATTTGCAGTTTATAGGTCCTAAAACTAAACACTTTTTTTTAAAGTGCCTGCAGTTCCTAAGAAACCTGTCCCTAAAGAAAAAGTATCTCCTGCTGTTCCTAAAAAAGTTGAGGCTCCTCCAGCTAAAGGTACGCTTTCCAGCAGAATGAAAGAATACACTGTTTCTCAGCTTCTATGTTCTGTGTTGTTATCAGTCATTGATTTGTGCTTCCCCTGTGAATTCTGCTGTCCTGACTTAGTGACAATGAATCTTTACAGTATGTTGTTTGTCTTGTGCAATGCTTCTAAAAATATTATTTTTAACTATTGAATCTCTGTTATGTGTTACATGCTCAGTATCCTTAGGCAATTCTTTGGAAATGTATTTTAGCATTTTGCAACATTGCTTTCACATTGGAATTAGAGAATATACATTAAATTTTTAATCTTCCAAAGTGCCTGAAGTGCAGAAGAGAGCCACTTTTGAAGAAAGAGTTCTTATTACAGAAGAAAGAATATCTGTTGCCATTCCAGAGGAAATCCCACCACCGGAAGGTACACTATGAACAGACAGTAGTGGGAAACTTGTGCTTTGTCTACAAGTTTATTATCTGAAGACCAAGATCAAAATACACAAAAATTTTGTGTTAGTTATCTCTTATGACTTTTGTGTTGAACATTTTACAGACTTGCAGGCACTTAGGAGTTTCCTGAGTGCCATTTATTGTTTCAGTCTTGTGAAAGCCAGGATCCCACCCCACTGACATGAATGGAACCTCCACCACTGAATACAATGATCTTTGTATCAGGCGCTCATGAAATCATAGTAAGAAACGTGGATGTAGACTGTTGTATTTAGACTCTGCTAATTAGGACTGTAACCATCCATTCATCCAACTCCCTACAAAGCCTGCTGTAGCCCTGCAGATAACAATACTATTTCTTTTCAGTGTTAGCTTCTCACCAGCTCTTTTAGTTCACATTCTCATATTCAGAGAAGGTTGAGATCAGTTGGTTTAATCTGGTATCCACAAACTATCTGCTTCAGGATAGCTGAAATAACATTTTGACTGGTTTTATATCCCATTAATAACTAACCAGTCAGGGCAATTTACATATTGTATTAAAAAGCATAAATGAGCTTTTAAGGCAGATATGGAAGCTATATATCTAAAATATGAACATAAAAATATTTATTCGTATGATTATATGCAGTGTTAATTTCTGTTTACCTCCTACAAATTAACCTTTTAGCCCAGAACAAGGTTATGTTTTCCCTGATAGGGTCACATTTGTAGATGTGCATATGCCAGGCTTTCCCTTCAGTTCTTGATCTACCCTTCTCATCTTGTTCCTGTCATTCTTACTTTCACGTAACTGGATCGAGGAGCAACCTCTAATTCTTTGACTGCTGGTTTCCCCCCTCCTCATGTGTTTTGATGGAGAAGTCTGGGGAGCTGGGGCATTCTGATGGATTGACAGTTAACCAGTGAAGGATATTTGAGATACAACAGCACACAAAGGGTCACATGGGGCATGGACAAAACACATTGTATAGAACAAGTCATACATATGTGTGTGCACAGCACTTTCTGTATTGTGTGTATATCTGCCATTGTCATACAGAACTTGTAAGAACTGGTCTTCATTTCTCATTGCATCGATCCTTCAATCCATCCATTCATCCACAAAAAATATTAAAACTAAAAATTTTCTTTAAAGAACCAACATATGAAGAATGGGCTGAAGAAGAAATGGAGGAAGTGTCTATTTCTGTTCACAAAGAAGAGATTTCTGAAGGTACAAGCACAATTCAGGAATAGTGGGCAAAAGCAAAAGTAATATTTTTTTGGTACCAAAAATAGTGTGGCTTAATATCTACTCCATTCATAACGAAAAAATTACTACTATATAAATATGTTTCATATCTTATAAACTTTAATGCTAAGAATATCTACAATTTCTGTTACTTGCTTTTGAAAAGTGTAGTGGTTAAGTCTGGTTCAATACAGTGAAAATAATGAGTTATCACTTGGGTGCTGAGAATTATCAGCCCTTCTTTTTTTTTTTTAAAAAAAATTCTCTGTTAGAAGTTCCTATTCCACCAGGTTGTTTGGGTGAAGTAAAGGTTCTTCAAAATACCACGGTGCATTTTGGTTCCTCAGACCATTTAATCACAAAACAACTAAATTGCCTCCACCTGTAGTTTACTGGTGGTAATATAATGCAGTGATGGGTGGTAGCACACAGTGATTAACTCAGTTTCCAATAGAAGTAACATCACAGAAAGTATTTTCAAGGGCTGGCTTTAGTCAAGGAATTTACTTCATATTTGGGAGAGAGGCTTTCTCAAAGTGGAAAAAAATCCAACATTAGTGAACTAGTGGATAGAGCAATGGAAAGTGCTGATCTAGTACTTCAAATACTGAGCATTTTCTAATTCTATAGAAATAAAATATAAGACCTCTATCTCTGTTCCCTTAAAGTTGCTAGGAGTTTTTCCATTAGCTTCAGAGCAGGGACAGTTTGGATGTAGATTTTATAATACCAACGGTGTCTGTTAGTAAAGCACATCACATGTTCTTATATGTATTTTTTTTTCTTACCAGAGCCATAAAGATAGTAATAGATATTTAATATTTAAACTCAAGTATTTTTTTTTATTTTACTTTTTTTAAGTGACTGAAGAAGAGTCTTACTACATAGAGGAGAGGGTAACTGTTCCTAAAAGAGAGGAAGCCCCACCCACTAAAGGTATACGTTCATTTCATTACAAAACATTAGTTGTTTAATCATTCTGAGTGTTGCCACTATATGTTTATCTGCATTTGTGGGGTTTTTGTGTTACGGGGATATGTGTATGTTACGGTGTCACTAACCCTCTTTGTAAAACTATGTATTTAAAACTATCTTTTAAAGTGCCTGAAAAGCATAGGAGAGTTGTCCCTGAGCCAAAAGTTCCAGCTGCTCCTAAGGATGCTCCAGGAGTTAAAGGTATAAATCAGTTCCTTATCTGGGTGGTGTATCTTCAAGAGGGTTATGTTTGTCTCACTGTCGTGTTTGTATGTGTTGATGTGGGTAGAGTCTGCTTCCAGTCAGTGATGAAAAGTGTTGTTTGTGTTAACTCAGTAAACACATTAAGTGGCAGAACATTACAAATACTACACCTTAATATTCTTTCTCGTCTTCCTTCTCATCTTACTAATTTTTCTGAAGTTCCTGAAGTTCATAAGAAAGCAGTTCCCAAAGAAAAAGTACCTGTTCCTGTGCCTAAAAGAATGGAGGCTCCACCAGCAAGAGGTATATCAGTGGTTTGTTCTTGTTGTAAAAAATGGGGGTTTTTTCTGCATTCCATCTTTAATGTATATGCATGCTGATAAAAAAAACGTATCTCACGTATCAAATCTCTTCAGCATTAAATGTGTACTTATGTCCACTTGTCTACAATGTGGCATGTGTTGTGTTATTTCATCTTTTATCTTATGCTGGTTAGTGAAATCAGTCAAATTTTCTAAAATTGCACAATCTTTTTTAAGAACTTGCAGAAGAAAGAGTGCCGACTTTTGAGATAGAAGTTGAAGAACCTCCATCAACCAAAGGTAACCAGAAAATATTATCATGGAGATTTTTTTGTTTGGCCTTGGAGTATTTGTTTTTAGGCATTTTACTTAAATATTTTTTTGTTTGTTAGTATCTGTAAACTCTGTTTGTATTTACCCTTTCCTTTGACTATTTACTGATCTTCGTGCTATGGCTGTAAAGTACACTCTTGTGCAGTGTCTCATTTTTGTTGCTGTTGAAGTTTAGTTCACATTTTATTTTTTTAAAAAAATCAGATTAAGTAGAAAGAACGTACATATGTCTGTGTTTCAAATATTTCAATTAAATATTCTTGCAATTATTTTTTTTAAGTGACCGAAGTGCACAGGAAAATTATCACAGAAGAGAAAGTTGCAATTGCTAAAAAAGAGGAGGCTCCACCAAAAAGAGGTACATAATTTTGCAGAGCTACACAAAAGAAGTCTTGTTTCAGAATACCAATTTATATTTATAACGTCTAATTGCGTAACACAAGCTGTAATATTCAGTGTTTGCTGCCTTTTTTTATTTGACTTGAAGAAATATCAAGTCTCTGCATTTGTGTTTTTTCATCTGATTATATTCATAAATTGTGATTAATTCAAAATCTTTTAAAATGAACTTTTTGTACAAAAAAACTCCAGCAGTGCCCAAGAAGCCTGTGCCAGAAGACAAAGTGCCTGTTCCAATCTCACGGAAAGTTTCACCAGCTAAAGGTACACAAGTTCTTTTGAAAGTAGAGAAGGCTTCTAAATATCCGATGTCCACATGCATCACACTCATCATCTGCCTGATTAATCAAATCCCAGTCTCTCTTGACATGATTATAAATTAAAAGGACCTTTTCCCCTGCAAAAGAATGTAGAAGGTGACAAAGAACAGTCACTCACCTGCATTCCTTGCATTTTCTACCTACTATTTAACTTCATTGATCACTCTGGCTGCTTGAGAGCTTTGGAAAATTGAGTGAAGACATTTACTCAGTGAAGAAGTTAAATATGTACACATTAAGAAAAAAGCTATGCATGCTTTATAACATTGTGAATATTCAGTGATGGGTTTCAAACTGACTAATATGTCCTCTGTTCTGTGATTTTTCGTGTGTTTGAAATGTGATTTTGTTATGTATGCGTGATGCTCTGTGGTTTAATTATGTTTCCGAAGAGCCAAGAGGCAAATTATTTCCATCTTACCTTCAACTCAATCATTCCATCTTACTTCATTATGTGTGAATATGCTGTTTGGTTTTTATGTGCTTTGGTCTATATTATTCTAATATCTATTGTTTTAGTAGATATTATTTTAATATTTATCTATATTTCTGCTGTCAGTAAAGTTGCATGTTGTTTCAAAGTGTCCAATTTATCTGGGGAATTTACTCCTGGAACTCCCCAAACTAGTAGTCTTCAAAATGCTGAAATACAAAATACTTCTGTGTATCTAGCTACTATGCATTAAAGCTTCCAATGGTCATTTCTCTGTTAATTTAAATGTCCTTATGTTTGGATGCCTGATGTGATTGTTGTGTTTATTTTAAGCATCTTTGCTATGTAAATGTGCGCTATTTCCCCATAATTGTTTGTCCATAATTCTTTCCTACGAACTTCAGAAGGTGTGTGAGTTCTTTTAGAATTTACTATTCTTACAATTACTATCTTTTAAGTGCCAGAAGCACCGAAGAAACTTGCCAGAGAAGAAAGAGTATCCATTGCTGTTCCAAAAAGGAAAGTGTCTCCACCACCAGAAGGTACACCTGCCCATGGATTACTCTGTGAACAGACTGTCCTCATGCAGTACTACCAGAGATTCAAGCCTGCTGGTCTGGCAACTTTCTTCAAGTTTTAATGTTAGAATCATAGAATCATTAAGGTTGGAAAAGACAGTTAAGATCATCGAGTCCAACTCAATGGACTAAGTCCATCACTATGTTCTACTATAGTCCTAAGGGAACCTAGAGTCTCTGAGAAACACTAGAGGCATATTTTTTCCCAATTACTCTGGGTGTGGGAAGTGTCAGGAAATAACAACTAGTTTTGTAAGAAACTCTAAACGAGGTATTACTGTACATGGTATTGCAACAGAGAAAAATATTTAACATTAGACTCTGTCTTTGAAGTGCCAACAGAAGAAGAACACTGGGCTATGTCAGAGGAAGTATCCATTTCTCTCCGCACGGAAAAGGATATTTCATACACAGGTATGAATGGACTAAAAAGATTCTCTGTCCAAATTTACATCTTGTCATCTACTTAAAAAGACAAACAGAAAAGAAAATGGTTTCATATCTTGCATGGATCGACAGTTTATCCTGAAAGTGAAACCTGTAGAATACCACAGGACAGTATTCTGTTCTCACAAAAGGCTCCTGATTTACTGTCCAGTCATAGAGGAAGACAACTATTTCACTAGGTCCTCCTTTGCAAATCTTGCCACTTGTCTGACCTTTGAGGGGAAACAGGGAAACCTTTTCCTTAATTTATATTAATGTCCTTTCTTCTTCTGAAAAGAAAGCCTGTCCTTTCCTGTTCTGTGACAGCAATTCCTCACCTAAATCTGAAGGTCAAATTTATCTCTGCTGTTGCCTTCCTGGCTGGGACACTTAGCACAATCCCACATACTGGACATGCCAGCTCAAGGGCTTTGAACAAAGTCCACAGCTTTTGAAGAAAATTTATTGCTCTATCACTTTTGGAGGCAATCAATTGATTTGTGAGAAATGACCCACAAGATGCCTCATACTCACTACTTTCAGACCTGCTGCTGTTGTTAAACAGTATTATCATATTCATGTCATGAAAGACTAATACAATCATGTCAGTGTGAAGCTGAAGAGTCTATTTAGTCTCTTCAGTGGAGAATGATGAAGGGACAGGCAGATCAAGAGTACTGAGAGGAGGATGGAAGAGGACCTTTGACTTTCTGTAAGGCAGGAATAATATGTCAGCTGGTCTGGAGAAATGAAGGGGTCAAAGCAGAAGGACATCAAATGCAACAGTTCTCCCTTGGGATACCAAATAGAGGTGTTGTAGCTAGGACAAAAGCATCCAAGGGAACCCAATCTTCTTAGCAGGGGCACTCATACACAATGCAGTTTTTGTTATCAAATAAACCAAAGTTACCAGTTCCACCCAGTTTAAGTTTTCAAATGCATGTGTTCTTGACACTTACAATTAAACATCAAGCAGGGGGTTGCCAGAAAATATTTAGAGTTAGTCAGTCTTCACATTGCCTCAAAAATAACACCCACTTAGCAAGGTTCGAGATTTGCGGCAGCCGCTCATCTCTGCTCACTGTAGTTTGTTACAAAGAACCATATAGAAATTCTCAAATCTGTCACTAAGAGAATGGATTTCACCTCTTAAGAAGATTAAAAATATCTCCAATGTGTTAAGAAACTGCCAAACCTATTTTCTAACTTGACAAGTCTAGTAGTCTCCCAGACATTAAAACGCTAGGGTAAATTTTTGTGCAGTTTCCAGATACATTGGTCAAAAACTTCCCAAGACATCTGCCTCAGAAGATGATTCACACCCTACTGTTCTGAAAAAGAGAAAATGCTGCTTAAACATAATGTGCATTCTGTCCCAAATAAATCTTAAAACCCAAACATATTCATACGTTAATCTTTTGGAAACATTACTGCTCTTGTAGGGAATGTCTCCTTGCCATGCCTGAAAAAAAAAAACCGCTTTGTAAAGCAATCGACAGAAGAGGAAAAATACCTTCCTCACTGAGTAATTAATTCTTTTACCTTTAATTAGTCCAGAGCGCTTACCCATTGTTAGTCATCCACAAAGGTTTTCTCTGTGTGCTCCCCCATCTTCATCTAGAGTTTCCCATGCAAATATTTTGTTATCAGTGATTGAGACTCTTGATCTATTACTGAGGTAATGCAAAGTGTCACTGCTGTGGAGAGGCACTGTCACAGGGCAGTGGGATTCACTGATTTTGTAACTGGTTGAATCTGAATTTTGAGTTCTGCCCATTAACGAAGCTTAACTTCAATGCTGGCAGCAGTAGATGAAGCAGGAATCAGATCAGTTGCTTGCGCTGGGATCTTGAAAGGTTTGTTGTTACTTAATTGAATAGCAGCCTAATGGCTTCCGTAATTACATGTCTAGTGTCAATGCACACACTTGTCTTTTACATATCAGCCATATATTTGTAAGATATCTTTTTGTGTTTCTTGCCAAGAATATTTGTGCTTTTAAACAACACTTTCAAAAATTCTTAAATGTAAATGTACTGTATTCTTTAAGTGCCTGACGTACCAGAGAGAGCTATCATTGAAGAAAGAGTACCAATTTATCCTAAAAAAATGGCAAGACCACCAGCCAAAGGTATACTGGATAGAGTACTGAAATATGGTGTAAATGTTTTGTGTGTCTTGTATGTTCTATGTACAGTGAATATTTATTTGTTTTCTGTGGAATGTTCTTCCCTTGGTTTAATTCTTACTTGACAGTGCTTTGTGAACCTTATTATTAGCAAGATTTATGTGTTAGATTTTAAGATTCTTTTAATTGGTATCTTTTTAAGTGCCTGAAGTACGCAAGACAGTTGTCCGAAAAGAAAAAGTGCATGTTGAAGTTCCTCAGTATGAAGAGGAAGAAGAGATTCCAAAATACGAAGAGGAAGAGGCCACCAGATATGAGGAGGAAGTGATACATTACAAGAAGGAAGTCCACCATTATGAAGAAGCTGATCACTATGAGGAGGAAGTTCCTCAGTATGAAGAAGCTCTTCAATATGAAGGGGAAGAAGTCACCTATTATGAAGAAGAAGCTGCTCATTATGAAGAGGAAGTTCATGAATATGAGGAGGAAGAGTTAGAAGTTCCCCATTATAAAGAGGAAGCTCTGCCACCAGTTAGAGGTATACTTTAATTTTTAGGATTCGTATCAGAAGAGGTTGTATGCTTTCATTCCGCTACTATCCAAAAGTTTTGTTTTAATATTTTCCAGTGTGCTTTGCAGTGTGCCTTTTCTCAAGATGTTTAATGATTAGTATATAGTGTAGAAAACGTGTGATGGCTCAGTCTGCATTTTACTACTAGCTCTATAACTTTAAGTGTTCCATGTTGTACATATTCATTCCTCTTTCATATGAAGTCCGTATAACTCACTAAGAAAATTTAACAGAGTTTTATCTCATCCTCATCTGGGTTCCAAATTTTGCAATCAGACTGTGCTTGAAATACTTAGAAATGTTTATGAGAATTCTGCAATTACAGACAAAAAAATCTTTAATTAGCAAATAGATAGGGTAATTGAAAAGAAGTGATTTAGCAACACAAGCTGAATTGACTTCCCCTCAGAAATCTCTGAAAATCCTACAATTTTTGTTTGTTTATTTCTTTAAGGGAATAATATATTTTCATTAAAAGAAAGAGATAAAAGTTCTGTTAAACTGCTATATTTAAATACTCTTAGGTTTAGATGTTCTCCTTAGTAATAGTTTTTATGGTACTGGTGTAAATTCTCAACATTTTTAGTACGGAATGAATATACTATTTGCTACTTAGAGAGGACAACTAGGCCACGCCAAGATTTTGGTAATAAAGCCTTTCTACATCATAACTTAAAGATATAGACTAGCTATATCTGATTTTCTAAAATTACATGATCATCTAGGAGTACTTTGAAATTTATATTTTCCAGTCCTGATTCAAATCATTCCATAGTGTCTCTTCTCCAAAAAGAAGTTCAGAATTTCTTTTGACCAGTTAATGAAAGCCAAATCTATGTTTAACATGGTTTGCACTAGAATTTTGACATATTGAGTAGCACATTTTTTCCTAGTAAAGAAAAGGCCAGGCTGTACACTGCAAGAGCCAAGGTAATCCTGAAGAGGAAGGTTAGAGTTAGCTGAAATGTCCTTTGACTCTATCATAGTAGTTAAGTTTAATTCATATGTGCTCTGAACTTTCTTCAGAATGCTTAGAGCCAGTAGGATTATTCTCCTATCATCATCAAACTTGTACAGATTTTTCTGGGTTTCGGAGTACAAAACCCGTTATGATAGAGTTTAGTTGAAATCTTTTCCTCAATGCAATTAAAAGAAAAGTCTGTTGATTTCAGCAGTCAAAATTTTACTTTTTTTCATCGAAGAAAACCTCTCGTAAACATTGCCATTACTCAACAAATTGTGTTATAAATCACTGTATCCATAGTTTGCATTTGAAGTAAATCAGCTGATAAACTCAATGTTCTTGCTTTTTACAAAGCACTTGGATTTTTTGAGGAAGAAAATGTGATCAGCAGTATATATTCAATACATATACAAAATTGGTTAATTCAACGTGCTCAGATGCAAATTATTACATGCCTGACAAGCATTAAGATCACAGGTCTAGGGGACAAATAAAGAAAAGTAGTGAAACCACTAAATATCTAATTAGATAGCAATTAAATATTTGTTTATTACAATGTTTGTAATATACATTCAAAAACTGGAGGAAAAAACCCCCACCCTGTATTTTTACAAGTTTCCCCACCATAACACTTCTTGATCTTCTTTAATAGCTGCTTCTAAAAAGCCAAACTCTGTCTTAGGTTAATCTTTCGATCAGCAAATAAGCTCTTGAAGTCAAAAACATTTTTACTGATGGCCTCAATGGCTGAGCTGTTTTATTGTCTTAATGAACAAACCATGTCAAATCATAGCTGTATGTTTTGTGTATGTATTTGTGGTGTTTGCTTGCACTTTATGTTCCTGTTGTTTTAGAAGTAAATATCTAAAACATTAACGGTATCTTTCAAGTGCCTGAGGTTCCCAAAAAGCCTGTTCCAGAGGAAAAAATACCTATTCTGAAGAAAAAAGAAGCTCCTCCAGCAAAAGGTACATATTGTTTCTTTATGTTGGCAGACATCCTCTGAATATGTAATTCACAGTATTTTACAGATGCCATACTTGATCATTACATATTTTCTGTACTTTTCTGGAGGGGGCTCTTTGTATGAAATGTTTGTGCTGCTGTCTTTTTTGTTTCATTTCTGTTTTGAATAGCTTGTGGATTATTTGTTAACCAAAATAATGTTTTTTGAAGTGCCTGAGGTGCCAAAGAAACCTGTACCTGAGAAGAAAGTCCAAGTGCCGAAGAAGGAAGCTCCCCCAGCTAAAGGTATATGAACTTGTAACTACCTGTGATCAGAAAGGTCTTCTAGACTTTGTCTTCTCTCTTGTGTTAAAGACTAGTGTAGTAAAAGGATTGTTGATCTTAAGAATTACAGTTCTTTGTGTTTGTGTTCAATTGTTTAGTGTCACTGGCTTGTACGTCATGGTGTTTCAGATTCTTATGCCAAGATCAATTTACAATAATATCTTATTAAGTTCCAGAAGTGCCGAAGGAATCTGTGCCAGAAGCTAAGGTTCCTGTTCCTGTAACAAAAAAGAAGGAAGTTCCACCAGCCAAAGGTACAACAGCTCTTGACTGAATGTGTTAAAAAAATTTTTCAAAAAATCAATCTTTGTTGAAACTTTCCTCTTTAGTGTCATGTAGAGTGAAGAGTTTTCTATTCTTAACAGTCTTTGTCATTCCACTTTCTTGATTCATATCATTGTTCTTTACCTTATGGTTCAAAAATTAAATTCTTTAACTACAACAATATTTTTCAAGTGCCTGAAGCACCAAAGAAATCTGTTCTGGAAAAGAAAATAGTTGTCCCAGTGCCCAAAAAAGTGGAAGAACCTCCACCAGCCCAAGGTACACCAGTTTCTTGTTCAAATGCATAACTCTAGTTTTGATTTCTTCAGCTTTAGAAGACTGCAGGTAACATTCCCATTCCTCATTCTAGTGTGCTTGATACTGAACCATTCGCTGACCTGTGTTTGATCAAGACACTGTATTGTGGCTATTTCTATTAGTCATGCATGTTGTGCTTATTCAACACTTTGAAAAATTCTATGTTTGTGTCTTGCATTGTCTCTGTCTTTCGGATCTTATATATATAAATTATTCAAAAGTACTTGATGTCTCAGAAGCAGATGCTCCCAAAGATAAACAATATACCTAAACAGACTTCCCCCTCAGCCTCACTATGCCAGTTTGTAATGCTGTAGTCTGTATGTTTGTAAGTTTACATCTGTATTGTATCTGTAGATAAAAATCTTACTTATCTTTCATACATAACTAAATTTTACTGTATTTGTGTACTTGTCTTAATATCAGTTTTACAGTTATCATTTTACTATGTTTTATGTTACTTTGAATGAAAATTAATTTCTTAAACAAAAATGTCTTTGAAGTGCCTGAAGCGCCCAAGAGAGTTCCAGAAAAGAAAGTACCTGTCCCTGTACCTAAAAAGCCAGAACCTCCACCAGCCAAAGGTATATCTCTTCTTATAACTGAACATGGGGATGATACTTCTTGTTTCTGTACATCTATTATTAGAATTTAACTGAAGTATTGTAGTTACTTCAGTAACTACATTTTGTATGTACTTGCTGTTTCATACTCTTTTGCTTCTGTGTAAGTTGTCTCTCAGTTTCTCATGTTCTGTCTAATTTTTTACAATTAAATACTATCTTTGAAGTACCAGAAATACCAAGACCTTCTCCTGAAGAGGTACCTATTATTGTTCCTGAAGAAGAAGAAGAAGAGGAGGAAGCTGTTCCAGAGATACCAACACAAGGTACACCATTCCTTCTTGAAAATTAACAGAGAGCTTTGCTCAGTTCATTAAAAGATCTTCATATCTATTGACTGTTTTAGGCCAGATATAAACCTTTGTTATCTGTCTGAGAGAAGTTTTCGTCCTAGTCGTCTTTTCTTCAAAGTCTTTGTTACTTTGTTTTGTGGTAATTGAAAATTTCTTATCAAAACAATGTCTTTAAAGTACCAGAGATGCCCAAGAAAGCTGTTCCAGAAGAAAAAATACCCGTCTCACTTCCTAAAGCAAAGAAAATTCCACCAGCCAAAGGTATATCATGTTGTGGTGTTTGCAGATAATTCCTCTCCCTTACATTTTCGTATTTCAGTAGAATCTGATTTTAAAAATCAATCTATACTCATGTGAAGTCAGATCCTTGGTTCCAGCACCTGACTGCTCCCCTGTAGTGAGCAGTGCTAGGTCTCAGGCATGGTTTCGTTGTCTATTTTGGTTTTGACTTCAGTGGGCTGAATCAGGCCTTGAATGATCTGATTTTTTTCCATTTTAAGTGATTGCAATGAATGAAATAATTCATTGTGATATCATTATTCAGAACTAATACTGATATAAATGTGTATTTTGTTTAAACAAAATACCTGGAATAACATTTTATGGGCCTTTTTCTGAAAATTCTTCAATTCAGGGAGATCATTCTGACTTGTACCTTGAGAGTGTGTTAAAATTTCAAGCCATTTAGCTAGACTTATCTAAAAATAAAATCAGATCACAACTGACCATGCAAATAACTAAAAGATATATCCTAAATGTGAAATCAAAGTGGAGGTGGACTATTGCTTAGGCCACCCTTTCATGCTGAGTAAATTCTACCTCAGCAGCTGAGTTTTTTAGAAACGAGTAAAAATCAGACACTGGAAGATTTTATGTAAAAAATTTGTTGTTAATAATCTTCTACACCTCTCATTTCTACCATGTCTAGTTAATATTTACTATTGGCAATGATGCTGTGTGATTAAGAAATGGACAAAAGAGCTCATCCTCATATAATCTTTATAAGTCAATCGCACTTCGATGTTCTCATTGAAAATACCTACTAGGCTTTCCCCTATGTTTATTATTATTGTTACTTTAAAGTTAGTGTCATTATGTGTTTTATGTTGTGAATTTTTCTTCATGATGTTGTGAAAGTAAATTTCTTAAAATAATATCTTTAAAGTGCCTGAAGTGACAAAGAAAGTTGTGGCTGAAGAAAAGGTTCCCATTTTTGTTCCTGATGAAGAAGAGGAGGAAACTATTCCAGAGGAAATTATAGCATCAAAAGGTACCTGATCTTTCCTTGTTACCCATGAGATCTTTTGGGTTCATTAAAATTCATCTTTATTTCTTGATCTAAGTGGTATGTAAACCTTAATGATCTTTTTGTGGAGATTGAGATCTTGTTTCATGTTTTTATGTTGTTAATGTTCTGGAAGCGATTTTAAAGTATGTTTATGAAATAATATCTTTAAAGAGCCAGAGATTCCTAAGAAACCTGTCCCAAAAGAAAAAGTACCTGTACCCATTCCTGAGAAACTGGAGCTTCCTCCAGCAAAAGGTACATAAAGTAATACCCAGGAAAACAATGTGTTGTTACCCTTGTTTATTGTTTCTATCTATTTTATTTTTTTCGTTATTTATGTGAGTTTTGTGTCTCTGCTGTCTTTTTGTATTGATGTCTCAGAGTGTCTGTCAAATTCCTAATGAAAAATAAGCTCTGAAATGATTTGACTTGTTCAAGAAGTCCACCTATATAAAGTGTCTTTTGGTTTTGTTTCTCTTTCATCTTTAATTTAAATATATTCTGCAGACAAGTTCTTATTTCATTACGTCTGTTCATGTATGTTTTCTGTTGTCTTTCTCATACTACTTGTACTTGACATTCTTAAAACTAAATAATGCCTTTAAAGTGCCTCAGATGCCTAAGAAACCTGGTCCTAAAAAGAAAGAACTTGTTCCCAGAAAGTTGCCTGCTCCACCAGCCGTAGGCATTACAGTTTGTAAATGCTGTTATCATTAATAGATAACATTCTTCATACAAGCTGAGTTCAGCAAGGGACACTTTAGTATGTCTGTCTTGTATTATATTTGTTACTGTACTATTTGTTTGTTTGTAAGATTCTGTTCTGCTGTTCGTAAGCTTCTGGGTTTGTGTCTATTTTTAAATTGTGCAAAAAAATACTGAAGTTAGATCCTATCTTTAAAGTACGTAAGATGCCTAAGAGGGTTGCTACTGAAAAGAAGATAACTATTGCCCCCCCGGAAAAAGTGGAGGTTCCAGCCGCAAAAGGTATATGTACTCCTGATTACAATTAATATTTATGATAAAAACGTTCTTGATCTTCTTTCTATGTTTTGTCCTTGTACGAGATTTCTTCTTGATTTATGTTAAAACTCTTCATTATCAATGTTTGCTCTGTCGAACTGTAAAGCTTTTTTTGCTTTTTTACTTATACTGCTTTAAGGTTTTTTTGTTAAAATCCTAAAATAAATCCATATTTTTAAAGTCCCTGAGGTACAAAAAAGAGCTGATGCAGAAGAGAAAGCTCCAGCTGCTTTGCCCAAACCCAAAGAACCAGCACCAACTAAAGGTATAGACTAAATCTTCTTTACTTCTCCTAAAGATTTATTTTTTCTTTTCTTCAAAGATTTATTTTTCCTCCTCATTCCTAAAATCTTTTAAACTATGTATACTGTTTCAGGAGCATGTTCTTATATTCTGCTGTAACTTATGCTTGTGGTTATCATGTACATTTTCTGTTCTATGTGGATCATCTTGACTAACTGTAAAAAAAAAAAATTATAAAAAAATTTGTAAAGTATTAAAAATAACACTCTTTC
>NW_010396949.1:13920-15576 GCF_000710305.1 Buceros rhinoceros silvestris | reverse complement strand
CTAAAGTGCTCCAAGTGTCCAAGAAACTTGACCGGAAAGAAAAAGTCCCTGCTCCTGTGGTGGAGAAGTACATATATGAAGAGTACGAGAAGTATGAAACCTACGAAAGTATTGAAGAGTTTGAAAAGGTTCAGGAAACTGAAGAAATTGAGGCATATGAGGAACCTGAAGAACCTGAGAGATATAAGGAGATTCAGGAACAGGAATATGAAGAGGAGGCTGAGGAAAAAGAAGATGCCTATGAAATGTATGAGTTTAAGAAGGAAGAGGTCTATGAGAAATACGAGGAGGCTTATGAAATCCAACCAGCTATAGGTACATCAAGTCATGATTTCTTTATTCTTATAGTTTGTTGGGTTCCCAGCTTCTGCTTAAGCCTCCTTTGGGTGTTTGTAGTTTATAGTAGTATATAGTATAGTATATAGTATGTAGTTTATAGTCATATGTGTGTCTGTTACTGGTAATGATAAATTCATTCAAAGATTGTTTGTCTTGTACTCCTTCCCAAGGCATTATTCCCTTCAGAGTGGAATGGGAGGATTCCCAATCTTTTCCCTAGCATGAGCTAGTGTAGATATTACATAAGCAAGGTAAATGGTAATTTTCTGAGGCAGTTCAGCTTCACCCTGAATTGAATATTTTTATGTGTCAGTATTTGTTTCTTTTGCCCAGTTTAGCTCCTATGAGTTAGAGAGACGTTAATACTCATGCAGGAACATACTTCTCAAAATTTAAATTTATGATCATAGGATCCCTCATGCCAAACACAAAGTGTATCTTAGATGTACCAGAAATACTTACAATGATATTCCTTAGCTTTCATTGCTCCAGAACTCTAATATATTAAAGTAGCTGTTCAATTGTCTCTGCATAGATGATGAGATGATTCCTCTACAAATGAGTAATTGCACTGATTGTTTTTTTGGTATCTGTTGTAATTCCTCAAAAATAACTTAAAATCCATAATGAAAAATTGTTTTAAGTACCTGAGATGCCTAAAAGACCTCTACCAGAAGAAAAAGTACCTGTTCCTGTTCCTAAAAAAGAAGTTCCACCAGCTAAAGGTATATCAACTATTAGCTAAAACTAAAAACACAGCCTTCTGCCTGAGTCTCTGAATCCCCAAATCCAGTAATTTACCTATTCTGATTTGACTGCTTGACCCCTTAACATTTTTTCACAGTACAGTTAAAAACAGGGATTAAGTCATGAAAAAAATAGTATTTCTTTAATAAATCAAAACGGAGACAAATTACTTGCTGAGGACAAAGTGCAGGCAGGACCTTCAACATTTAATTATTGCCGTCACAATATAAGTGACATTTTACAGCTAATCATTCAAAACAAGCAGGTAAATAAATTTATAAAAGTATGTTGAGCTATAGCACCATATCAGTGAAACTCTAGTTTCCTACAGAATCCTAAAAAACTAGGACCTTCTTGAACCTAGTGACGTCCCGAAATGCATACAGTCTTAACAGTTGTTCTCTGTATCAGGTTTTATGAATAGCATTTGTCAGTGGATGCTAGTAAAGTTTCTGCACCAGTCTGGAGGTCTGTAATTTTTGGTTCAGAGCACTTAATTTGCCAGAAATTAATTTTTTGCTAAATTTTACAGTTGTTTCTCCAGCTGATTATGAGAATGAAACCAGTGGG
>NW_010396949.1:11013-13744 GCF_000710305.1 Buceros rhinoceros silvestris | reverse complement strand
GTTTGGTTTTGGCTTGGGGAGGCGGGTTTTTTGCATTAAGACTTCGAGTTAGTCGACAGGAAATTAAAACCATACCATATTTGCCATTGTCATTAATCAGAGTTAATGGTTCGTGAAACCAAATTGTTACCACTTATCCTAGTCAAAAATTTACCCAACAAGAGCAGTGATTTTCTTTCAATGAACACTGAAGGCTCTGGCAATGTAAAAACAGGCAAAATAGGCCGGCAAGGTCATCACTCAATAGCAACTGAGGACACTGTATTTTGCACTTTTTAAAATTTTTAATGCCTCACATTTTTTATTTTATCTTTTATTCTGACATAATATTCATACTGCAAAAGTTCTTAATAAAACACCAATGTCTTTAAAGTGCCAGCGGTGCCGATGAAACCTGTTCCAAGAGAAAAAGCACTACCTGCGGTTCCTAAAAAGGAAGTTATTCCACCAGCGAAAGGTATACTTCCTCTGCATTGCCCTCATGAATTAAAAACTCTGATTTCAGTCTTTTGTCTTCATTATTTGTTGAGAAAGATGTGTGTATGTCCCCACAGAGTTTTTTTTTCAACTGTTTGTGATTGGTTCTTTTTTTGCCTGTTGGTTTCAAGTCCTTCGTTGTAAATATGTGAGTTGCTTTAAAAAATTGTGTGTCCTGTCAGTAAGCTACATGTGAAAGTAGTTCAGAAGGAAAGACAATTCTTGTTTCTTCTGAAAAGAAAGAAGATTCTGCCATCCAAATGTATGGCCATCTTTCAAGAGTATTTTTCCTAGTATGTTATTCTTCTGTCTAATCTTAAAAATTAACATAGATATTGTTTCAGGAAGCACTTAATCCTTTGTCGTTTCATGAATCTTCCCTCTTAAATTTGCTCTTCTTCTTTCTAACTTCTTACAAATAACTTCGAAAGCCATAAAAGTAAATTATATCTTAAAGGGCCAGCCGTTCTCAAAAGAACAGTCCCCGAAGAAAAGAAACCCACACGTACACCTGAGATAGAAGTTCCACCAGTGAGAGGTAAAGGAACCTTTCCTATGCAAAGGAAATGTTTGTGTTGTTTTTCCCAACTAACATCTTCTAAAATGATCCTCATGTTCTTTACATTAAGCAAGAGTATCTAGTCTCTGCATGCAGATTCAGCTCTCACTGATAAATCGAAAACTCTTGAAGCAAACATTTTAGATATGTGCTAAGCAATAAATACATTGATTTATGAATGAAAATAGGACGAGGAGCTATTGTTACTTACCCTACCCGTATGTAAAACTCCAGTGATTATATATTTGTAATATAGTCGTGGATTTAATTTAAACTGGGATTTTGAAGCCAATACATTGGTCATGGTATTGGTGGAGAACTAACAGAGCAAGAGCTAGTAAGTTAAAACCATTAAAGCTGTTACGTGTCAAAAGGAAAAAGCGTGATGATGCAGTGAGAAAAGCAAATGGCTTATGCTCTTTGAGAGCAGGAACTATAAATTTCTTCATGTAAGTAGTTGTTCCGGCAAGACAGTTCTCAGCTGTTTAATATTTCATTCTCAAAAAGGTGCAGTATTTGGGACTTCAAAAGAATTTAGTTTTCTGGGTTTACTTCTGTTTGGGATTTTGAAAATTATTTTGAGGTTACTAAAAGAAAGCTAATATCTTTGAAGTTCCTGAGTTTCATAAGAGAGCTGTCCTTGAAGAGAAGCTACCCACCATTATTCCTAGAGAAGAGGAGCCTCCTTTCTATGAAGGTACATCAATGCCATATCTACCAAGCAGTAACTGCAGAGAAAATATCAGTTCATGCTCTGTAAATAATTCTTATAATAAATCAGTTAATGTTCTGTAAAACCTGAGATATTTTCAATTCATTTTAAAAATTATTTAAAAGCAACTTCCATCCATGTCTTTGGGATTCTCTCTCCACCCAAATTTAGTTATAGTTTATCATTTTTAAAATGTTCTTTTATCCTCTAATAATGAGAGAAGGAAACATAAATAAGAGAGAAACTAATTTTCTGATCTAGAAAAACACTTTAGTCACATTGGACCAAAGAAATGAACTTAAGTAGGCACTAGTATAAGAGCGATCCTGAGTAACAATATTTGAGCTGAGATATAGATAGTTAAAGCCAGTTGTGGACATGTGAAATTCAGTTACAATTTCTACCTAGTACACAAAACTAAGCAACTCATAAAATAAAATGGAATATTTCTGTAAACTTGCGTTTTACTAATTGGGAATGGTCACTTCTAGCAATACTAGGTAAATGATCAGCCTGAAAGAAGATATTTTGAACAACATATGTTCAAACAACTCTTTGTCTGTGCACATGTCTGCATTTTTGCATTATAAGTTATTTTTTCTAATCTTGTCTTATACTAATACTAAAACATGTAAAATAAACTAATATCTTTAAAGAATCTGAAGTTTACGAAGAAGTTCGAACAGAAGAAAAAGTCCCTGTTATTATTCCTAGTGAACCAGAAGCTCCAGCAGCTAAAGGTACACCTGCTATACAAGCAATCTATAAAGAAACTTTTCCTACAAATTAGTTATTCCTCATCATTCCATCTGTGTGCTGTGTTATTGAATGTGTTCAATCAAATGTTTCCTTAGATGCTATGTGTCTGTCATTTCATCTTTGTTACTTGCATTTTATATATTATAATGTTCTTTAAAAAATGTAATATCTTTAAAGTACCTGCAGTGACAAAGAAAACTGTCCCAATGAAGAAAATACCTGCT
>NW_010396949.1:0-10934 GCF_000710305.1 Buceros rhinoceros silvestris | reverse complement strand
GCTGAACCTACAGAAGAAGCTCCTCCAGCTAAAGGTACATGACCTCCAAATGGATTTTCTCTAGCTTCTTTTGAAAGTGAGATACCAAGTGAGAGACCCAACACGCTTCTTTTTCTGGAACAATAGGACCAAGTGCTGTATATACTGTTTTCATACGTTTGAACTCTTGTTGTAAATTTTGTCTATTTGTTTGTTTTTATCTTAGAAAGAGAGCATACATAGAAGAGAGATCAGTGATTAAAAACATAAACATTTTGCAGCCATTTACAAAGAATTAAACAATCATTTGAGATCTTTCTTCATAAGTTAAACTAATGAACTATTATTAAGACAGTATAATTCATGATTCAGGAAAACAAATTCAAGGAATAGAGTTCTTTTTTTGTCTTGTATTAGCAGCTGCTCAAACAGATTAATCATTCTGCATCAAGTATTTAAAATTTTAAAAGACAAAATTAGACAAATACAAGGAAATTTACTACACAGAAAATTCATAGCAGGGCCAAGGATTAGCCTTATATTTTTTTCTTACTTCCTGTCTCATGTTTTATTTCCCAAAATACTTTCTCTGACAATATATTAAAAGAAATCTAAAAGGTTGTGGCAGAAGCTTGTTTGCAGAAGCATCTCTGCAGTCATGTCAGGGACTTTATTAAAGTCAAGATTAAGGTAAGATTTTAAATTAGGACAAAACACAAAGCATCTTAAAAAATTTTTATAGAAATATAGTTTCGCAATAAAATTCCAACACTGAAGAACTCTATAGATGTTTGAGATATAATAATTGCACTGGAGTTTTTCCTTGATTTTGTAGTTAATTCTGAAATTAAAAAAAAAGAAATTAAGCACTTTAAATTTCCTAAGTTCCCGAAGATTGCTTGACAAGGAAAAAACCTAACTACTGTCTTTTCAGGGAAGAAGAGATTCAGAACTGTAAGTGCTAAGAGTTAGTGAACTCCAGAAAGTGCTGTTGTTGAGTTGTTTCAATACCATATATTTTATGGTTAATACCATGTATTTTCATTTTGTTGTTGTAGAATTTTTTATTGATTTACAAAACTGTACTACCCATTTCCCAGTGCAAATTTCTAAAATAAACCAATATTTTTAAGTTTCTGAAGTACGAAAGAAAGCCGTCCGCAAAGAAAAAACACCTCCTGCTCTCCCTAAAGAAGAAGCTTCACTCCTTAAAGGTACAAGTGATTTTAAGTAGGATTTGAAAGATAAAACATATGTTTTCATACACAAATTTTTAATTATTTTGAGAATATTCTGTCTAGCATGAACTAGAGTTTAGTTAGCAACATTAGTTAGCTGCAACAGCACGAAATGAATTTAAAACAAATTAAAAAACACATCACCTGTTGTTCTTAAGGGGGAGATTAGTTTTATGTGCAAAAGAGAACTGCAGGGGACCCTGCTAGCTGAGATCAATCTGAGCAGAAAAAAAAGGTAGAAAAAGTGTCAAAATTTAGACAGACAGGGCCTACCTCTTTGTACAGAAGTAAGTATCTCAGTTTAGAGCATACCACACATCTTTCTTCTGGCAAGCTGCAGAGGGCAGATCAGGGTAGAATACGAGATTTTTTTTTTTCTTCCCCCATTTAAAAAATCTTATTTTTTAAGGGTAAAAATATAATACACCTGTTTATCTTAAGATGAGCTTGAATATTTGGTTGTGTGACTGTTCAATTGTATTTGTTCTTTATGTTTCACATTGTCTTGTTTGCTGAAGATAGTCTAAGTTAATTTGAGTATTTAAACTAATATCTTTCAAGTACATGAAGTTTATGAGGAGATGCACATAGAAGAAGAAATTTCTACAGTTCATAGAAAAGAGGAGGCTCCAGTACCTAGAGGTATCTATCTTCTTCATCATCTCTTCCTGAAATTTGTGAAGTCACAAACTCCAGGAAAATTAAATTATTTGTGTTTGTGGTTTATTTCTTGTTCAATGTCATTAATATTTGTGTTCGTTCTTTTAGTACCCTATTTATATTACAAACTTCAGAAATTTTATGACTTGTCCTTAAACTCTATGTATATTCTCAAAATGAACTAATATCTTTAAAGTGCCTGCAGTCATTAAGAAAGCAGTTCCAGAAGACAAAGTGCCTATTGCTGTGCCTAAAAAACCAGAACCTAGCCCTGTGCCTAAAAGACCAGAATCTCCAGCACCTAAAGGTACTTTGATAGCCTAGTATAACTGAGGTCTTTTCTGATAATATCTTTTCTGTTTCTTAAATAATTTCTGATTTAATAATTCATGGTCCAGTTGTGTCAGATTTGGGGCACTTACGTTGTATATGCCCCTTTTCTTGTTTCTCAACTTGTCTTTAAGTCATAGTATTAAAATTAAAATCAGTAAATATCTTTCAAGTGCCTGAATTGCCCAAGAAAACTACTCCTGAAGAGAAACCCATCCCTCTGCCTAAAAAGCCAGAAGCTCCACCTGCCAAAGGTACAGATCAACATATCCCTTCCTTTTCCTTTTTCTTCAAGTTTTCTCTCTCCCTTGTTTTGTTGTTCTTAAATCATTAAAAATTAGTCGAGTTTGCCTATTTCTTCTACCCAAGAGTAATCCATTATGATGGCATATAAATTGTTTCAGAAACTACCAAAGGAAATAAATATAAGGAAAACTAGCTGAGTCAACACTCAGTAAGGTTTACAAATATTTTCACTTCATCAGTGTTCAGTAGGTACTGTGGGCAGCCTCAGAAGTTCTATCAATAGTCAAACAAGAATTATATACACTTCCTCTTTCACATTATGTTAAACTTAGGGGTCAATTGACTTAGTTTTGAATGGAAAGAGCAGCAGAGACCTGTTGTTACAATTCATTCAGATATTTTAGCAGTCTGAACTAGCATTTTGTGTGACACGCCACCACTGCATGACAAAAGATCACCAGCAAAGTCACTTCAAACTGCTATTTGCCAGAGGGATAGAACCACAGAGGCTTTTCAGAACACATAACTGTTGTCAGAGTATCCTTATACATCTATGTGTTTTGTCTTGTTTCTCTGTATTGCATGTTTAATTTTTGTAATTCTTAAAAGTACACTAATATCTTTAAAGTGTCGAAGGTACCTAAGGAGTCTATCTCAGAAGAGAAAGTAAATGCTGCTATGCCTAAAAAGCCCAGAGTAACATCAGCTAAAGCTACAATGTCAATAATGGTGGCTCTCTGAGAAGGAGATTTCTGTTTCTCTTGGACAGTAGGATTTACAGTAAAAGAAAATATTACCCTTTATTTTTTATAAAAAAACCTACTAGTATGTAATCGTATGCAACATGTTTTGCATTACATCTTTTCTTTGATCTTATGATTCTTTCTGATACGCTTCTTGTAAGACTCTTACTTCTTAATAGTTTACATATTTTCAAAAGGCTTAAATATAATAAAAATGAATGCTGTTTTCTTTAAAGTGCCAGAGGTGACTGAGAAAATTCCAGAAGAAAAAGTACCCATTGCTGTGCCCAGAAAACCAGAACCACCACCACCACCACCAGCCAAAGGTATGTTGCACTACAGATAACTAAAATTTGGAAAACAAAAAAACGCTTCTGTCTTGATTGTGCAAATTAGGTTTTTGATTATTTGTTTTGCTCTTCTATTACTTTCATTTTCAATGCCTGCAGTTCTATACATGCTACTGTTTTGAAAATTCTTCTTTTTGAATCATAGCTGTACCCAGTGTAGCAGTGTGTTAGAAATACTGACATGCCTGTGCAGAGATGAGACAGCAGAAATTTTAGAGAGAAAACAGGGCTTCTGTGATCTGAAATACTCCAGACTGGCAGTGAAAATTTAGCCCCAAAAGAGAGTTTAATAATTTCAAAGTATAGAATAAGTGATACAGATGTCTCACACGGGAGAAAATCCTCTGCATACATGAAAAACAGATATCAAGAAGTCATTGTGCATAGAAGAATGTGACAATGAATACAGAAGGGTCAATGGCAGCCGTAGTCAAATGGAGATTCAGGAGGTGGATAAATAAAATGGAAAAATGATGTAACGTAGAAGAAACTGCAAGAGTCTGAGGTGTTTCCTCAGATTTTACTGGGGCATAAGTGAACCTTAAGTCAATAAAGATGTCAAATCAATGGCTCCATTAAGAATTTCTAGTGAAAAGTTTTGAACAAAGCTGTTAAATTCCATATATTAACTGAAAATAATCTCTTTTCTTAAGTTCCTGGAGCATCCAAGGAAGTAGTTATAGAAAAGAAAATCAAAATTGCTGTGCTTAAAAAGCCAGAAGTACTGTTGGCTAAAGGCACATGTCATTAACAAAACCATGGCAATAATTCATCTTACCCTCACTGATAAGACATTTTAGATACTAGTTCCCCATCTTCCTATCTTATAAATTGTAATTTTTGTATTTCATTTTTGGGAGCAGCCTCTTTACTCCTCTCACTCTGGATCAAGATTGAGATCAAAAAGCACATTTCTTAAAGGGCATTATGTTTAATTGATGTTACATGGTGTCCACTTGTTTCTTTCTTTTTCTGTTTCGATGTTATTTAAATTTCTTTTAATTCTTAGTATTAACATAATTACTAATTTTAAAGTGCCAGAAGTGCCCAAGAAAGTGCCAGAAGTGCCCAAGAAAGTCCCAGATGAGAAAATACCAGTTGCGGAGCCTAAAAAACCAGCAGTTTCACCAGCTAAAGGTACTTGTCATTATGACAAAATTAACACTGTCAAAGCCATCACTCTTTTATTGTTTTAACACTAGAGAAGACAGCACCCAAGACCTCTGCTAGAACTTTATTCTGCTGTCAAGGGTTTTTCAATTGAACAAATGTATTGCGTGAAAAATATAATCTTGATAATTAGTATTCTCACTAATACTATTCTGCTGTTATAGTTTAATGTTGTTTATGAAATTCTTACAGTAAAAGTTATTAATATTTTTCAAGTGCCTGAGGTACCAAAGAAAGTGGTCCCAGAAGAGGTTTCAGTTAAAGTACCAAAGAAACCAGAACCTCCACCAACTAAAGGTAATGCTGGACACAATTAATGAAAGAAAACCTCTTCGTTGCCTAGGATACCATTTTAACATATTGGTAATTTACATCTATTGTAAATGTTCTATAAAATATTTTTCTAAGTTAAATTGTAGTTTTTGCATCTGTACTCAGTGAGACATCATAGAAAATTTTCTGTAGGCAAAGGAAAAAGCTGATACTCACATCCAAATCCACTGATGCTTTTGATGTCTGAGTTTTGCATTTTCTTAGTGTCTTAATGCTGCAGTCATATAGTTGAATTTCATACAAATATAATTAATTACTTTCTTTAAAGTGCCTGAGGTGCCCAAGAAAGTGGTTTCAGAAGAAAAAGTACATATTGAAGTTCCTAAAAAACCAGAATTTCCACCACCTAAAGGTACATGTTCAATACTGATAACATTGCACAGAAAATCTAATCTCTTTCTCTAAATACTATCTTTTTTAGTGTTTGTGCTATCCTCTTTTTTAATATTCTGATATTTATAAATGTTACAGATTATGTTGTCTCCTTCACTTGTGAATAGCTCCCAATAAGCAATCATGGCTATTAACAGCGTGCATCAAGCAATATGAAAAAAATGCAGGCTATTTATAAGGGCTTTGGGGTTTTTTCTGATGCTGTTTGATAATTTTCATCTTAGAGTTATTGTTACCTTTTTAATCCATATTCTTCAAATTCCTGAGAATAAAACAAATATATATCTTTAAAGAACCTGAGCTGCCAAAGAAAGTTGTGCCAGAAAAGAAAATACCTGTGCCTAAAATACCAGAACCTGCAGTCGTCCCAGAACCAGTGGCTGCACCTGAAGAACCAGAACCTCTGCCAGAGAAAGGTAAATGTCAACACTAACAGAATAACAAAAGCAACATTTTTCCACTTATACACTGTGATTTTCCAGGTCTTCTGTTTTCTGTGACTCTGTATTATACTTGTCCTATGTATCTGCATATATGCATGAAACAGACATATGTGGGTGTTTTTGAAGAACAGTGACAAACCTTGGGTGTCTGAACTGCCTTCTTACTGTCTTGGGTTATTCTTACTATTCTACTCGCTTGGGTTGATAAAAACAACTACAACTAATATCTTGAAAGCAGTAACAGTAGAAGAAAGTACCCATTCGCGTAGAAGATAAGAATGAAATTGAAATAGCAGAAGCTCCACCAAGAAAGACTAGACGCCATCACTGCTAATTCTTGAAAACCTCTTCAGCTTTTTACCTGCAGTGTTATTAATATCTTTTGTCCTGTCCATTCTGTTTATAATTGTCATACTTATAGCTTAAGTTATACTGTCAGTGCACATGTCCACTAGTATATGGGGGCATGAGACTTGGGGGAGGGGGGTGTATACATTTGAGAGAAAAGGCAGAAAAGCCAAAATGTGGTATATTCACCATTAGAAAGGCCAGCATACATGACTGATATGTTTTCATGACAATTGTGGTTTTATGTTCTATCATTCACTTAAATTTGGTATGTTTGTTAGTGCAGTTCTTAAATTTAGCACTAATATCTTCTATGTACATAAAGTGGCCAAGACAACTTTCCCAGAAAAGGAAGTACCTGTTCCAGTTTCAAAAAAACCAAAGCCCGTTGAAGGACCCCCAAAAGGACCCCCAAAACTAAAGCCTCAAGAGGTAGAGCCTCAAGAACCTGCTAGAGTGGCCCAAAACCAAAAGCCTGTTGTGGCACCCCAAAAACCAGAACATGTTGTGGTGCCTGAGAAACCAGACTTTGTTGTCATACCTGAGGAACCCAAGACTGATGTGGCATACCAGAAACTAAAGCATGGTGTGATGCCCTCAAAACAAAAGCTCATTGTGGAACTCCCAAAACCAGAACCATTCAGGGCCGCTGAAGATACTGAGCTCACTGTGGCACCTGCGGAGTCAGAGACAGTTGCATCAGTGCAAAAACCAGAGCTTGTTGTGGTGTCCCCCAAAATACCAGACTCTGTTGTGGCACCCCAAAAACCAGAGCGTGTTGCGGCGCCTGAGAAACCAGACTTTGTACCTGAGGAACTCAAGACTGATGTGGCATACCAGAAACTAAGGCATGGTCTGATGCCCCCAAAACAAAAGCCTGTTGTGGAACCCCCAAAACCAGAGCATGTTGTAGTGCCTGAGAAACCGAAGTTTGTTGTGGTACCTGAGGAATCCAAGCTTGATGTGCCACTCCAAAAGCTAAAGCATGGTGTGATGCCCTCAAAACAAAAGCCCGTTGTGGAACCCCCAAAACCAGAACCATTCAAGGCCCCTGAGGATACTGAGCTCACTGTGGCACCTGCAGAGTCAGAGACAGTTGCATCAGTGCAAAGATTAGAGCATGTTGTGGTGTCCCACAAAATAAAAACTTTTGTGCCACCCCAAAGAACAGAGCTTGTTGTAGCACCTGAAGAAACAGAGCTGGATGCAGATTTCCAAAAATCAATGCCTATAGCAGTGTCCAGAAAATCGAAGCCTGTTGTGGCACCCTGCAAGCCAGAACCTGTTGTGGTGCCTGAGGAACAAGAAGGAATTTCAGCACCCCAAAAACTAGAATATTCTACAGCACTTCAAAAATCAAAGCCTGAAGTGGCATACAAAGAAACAGAGCCTGTTTTGGCACCTGAGAAACCACCAGACAAGCTGGCCAAGAAGCAAGAGAGTGTCGCTACACCTAAAAAACGAGTAGCTCCACGGTCTAAAGGTACCTCATACGAATAGGATCTCATTCCCTTCTCTAGAGTATATTATGTTTCACTGCTCATTTTAAAGCTTAATACATGTAACTAAAATATACTAATATCTTTAAAGAGCCTGCAATGCCCGAAAAGGCTGTCCTGGAAGAGAAAATTCCTGTAGCTGTTCCTGAAAAATCAGAACCTCCATCAGCCAGAGGTACATATCATCACAAATACATGATAAACACACCAAATCTTCTCTTAAGTATTATCTTCACTTATTTTGTTCTGTCATCTTAACCTCTTTTGTCTGTCATTTCAAATCTGAGGTTTTAAATTATGCTTGCTATGCAAATAGCACTGAGTATCAGTGAGTGCCAAACTTACTTCAGAACGTTTCTGCTGTTCTCTGTGTTTCAGTCTCTGTACTTAGACTTAGTTGTATTGTAATTGTAAAATGAAATGCACTAATACATTTGAAGTACCTGAGAGGGCTGTCCCAGAGGAGAAAGTGTCCATTCCTGAACCTAAAAAACCCAAGAGTTCCACTTGCTGAAGGGACGTGCCACCATAATTATCATCATAAGGAAGTTCGGGGTTTTTTTAAATGAATCTCATTTTAAATTGATCTTTCACTGCATACGCTAATATCTAAAATGCAAGAGACATGTGCCAAATATGAATTTTCTGTGCAGGGGCATCAGTTGATTCCTCAACTAAAACCACCCAAACTGTTGTACTGATTTTTTTGACATATTCAAAAGTTCAGGAGGTAAGATTCGATTTCTTAGGCTATAGCAATAAATTAAGCAGGTATGATGAACTCCTGCTACAAATAAATGCCAAAACTTCATGAATGCCAGCAAGGGAATGAATACATAAACTGTTGTTCAAATTATTAGTAGGGATGGTTTAGAACATGATTTAGTGGGACTTGGCAGCATTAGGTTAACAGTTGGACTCAATTATCTTGAAGGTCTTTTCCAACCTAAATGACTCCATGAAAAAGGACAAAGCAGAACCTCAAGGGTTCAACATAGAGTGGTAGTTTTTCTGTACATAGAGCAAAATAATTGCAAATATCTCTAAGTATCTGTGTGGCCATAGGTAGCATCACAGAGCAGAATCTCTTCCTTAAACTGTTAATTACAATTTCCCTCTATTTTGGTCATACATCAACATTCTCCACTCTGTGAGAATCTTTGTTATTGCATTGTATAAACAGCACCAAAGAGCTGTAAATTTCCTGTGAACACCTAATTTACTGAGCCTTGTAAGAGACGTATTTTCTTAGATTAATCAGGATGACAGACTTTATAATTTAACTACTAAAAAAAAAAATAGTCAAGATACTCTAAAAGTATAAACACCATAGATTGATGCAGTGTTGTGTTATTTCATTTCCTTAAGAAAGTCTAAGCACTGACCAGAAAAGTAAACATTCCCTCTGTGACCAAATTCTCTCCATCTGAAATGAATTTCCTCAAGAGAAGTGAAACATCAGAGAGATTATATTTAAAGCCTTTAAATAATTTAAATTAATATAAAAGAAAACAGTTATTAGCAGCATTTAGTGATTAGAATGGAAGCCAGAGTTGTTGCAGGAAAGAATGTGTGAAGCAAATAAAAGATAGGAAATATGAAAAAGTAGAAAAAGAAAGGTGAAGACAACTTGAAAGATGAAATAGTGATAACATTCAAGTGACAAGTAAAAAGATCACCGTGACTGCCAAAACCAGACCGATACATGACTGATACTTCAGTACAGAAGGATTGCATAAATAAGCCTCTGATCAGCTGTTATAAAGGGAGCATACCTACCTTTTTTTCTACCTTTCCACCTTGACTAAGAAACAGACACTAAACACAGAATTCCCGTCTCTTGCGTGACGTATTTGGCACCCTGGTCATTCCACGTATTTGAAGCAAAGGGTGACGGATGACTGCATGTAACCACAGCGCTTTCTCAGACAATATCGTGTGCATGTATTGTGGATTGTCTTACTGTTTCATATACTCTTGTAGTGCCCACAAAACTAAAATATACTAATATCTTTGAAGTGCCCAAGGTGCCCAAGAAAGTTCTGGAAGAGCCCACACCTATAACTGTGCCAAAAAAGCCAGAACCTGCACCAGATCGAGGTACCTGTTGCCCTGTGCCTCAGCCTCAATGAGGCTGTTTCTTACTGTCTTATGTGTTGCCTCTGATGTCTATTTTCCTGTCCATTTGTGATTACCGGAAATTTCTACGTTCTGTGCCATGTAGGAATTCTATTGTTAGAATGGCAAGTATAACAAGAGGGACTCTTCCAATCTCACTCATAAGCTTTCAGAATCTAAAGCTCTATATATCAAAACAGCTGAGATACATGAGAAAGGTATTTCTAATTCGGATTTTTAAGGTAAACTTCTGTTATCATTTTACAAAGCATTCCATGTAATACAATGATTTTTTACCTGAAGTATTTTTCTCTAACCTCTATTAACTGGCAAGACCTGTCTTGCTGCCTGGTCGTAAAAACCCAACATAGTCATGACACAGCAATATTAAGAAACCAGACAATCAAACAAACAAAAACACCCATAAAAACTCATCACTTCAGAGATAATAAGAAGGAAAACCAGGTTCAATAGTTCATGAAGGAACAGAAGTTGCTATGGGAAAACAAGTCCAAAAGTAAGAAGAGGGACATACCTAGACTAGACAGTGGTATTTTAAAACTTGGGTGTACGCACTTTGGGCCTAGATCCCAAATATCTGATATTCCATACTCTTTAGTAAATGCAGGTGCTTATTCAAAGATATGGTAGGTGACAATGGTCTTTATTTCGTGGTCAAATTTCATGTGAGAAACACATATGGCTGTACACAAACACTGCTGTAACATTTTTCTGACCATAAGCTCATGGAGACCCAAGAAAATGAGTTCTGCAAGTCCACAATTGAATTATACAACGTTATTAGGTGTACAAGACCATGAGATCTTCTCTATTTGTGCAGAACAATTCTGCATCACATGAAAAAAGAAGTGAGGAAATTCGCTCACTCTGTAGGTAGCTCTTTTACCCTCTCTAAATGCAATTTCTTAATAGAAGATTCTAGAAGCTCTGAACCTTACTAAGTTAAAAGCCCACACATAGTTATACTGCAAAAGATGTAAGAAAACAAGAACAGAAGTAGAGGAGATAAAATGTAGTGATAATGGGATTTCCGTTCCTCACATTGTCACTGCCTACACTGCTG
>NW_010396948.1:54540-85470 GCF_000710305.1 Buceros rhinoceros silvestris | reverse complement strand
CGCCCCCCTCCCTGAGGAAGGGGAGCAACCCAATTTGCTCAGTGGTGCTTACCGTAAAGACCGCAAACACCCTCTCTCCCCCCCAAAATAATACGATTTAAAAGAGAAAAACCCGAGGGGCCGCATATGCACACAGGGTTGTACGGAGGAGAGATCGCCCTCCTCACGGGTTAGCTCTTCTGCCATGTTGGGCACCGGCAAGTGCTGCGAGGAGGTGGTCGGGGATGTGGGGCTGGCTAAGCACAGCGGGTAGCGTGGTTCGAGGAGAGGGGCAACAGGCTGGACTCAGGGCCTGGAAACAGAGGGAGCACCTTTCAAGGGACAGGTACAATGCCATTTATCTAGCTGTAAACCCCTCAGTGATAGCTTCGGGAGAAGTCACAGCAGATTCTGCGTGCACCAAAGGTGACGCTTCTACACTGGCTTGTGCCACTGAGATGTCAAACTGTACCTGCTCTGGGTTGTCACCTGTTAAGGGTCAGTCAGAGCACCAGAAGTGAGACTTAGAAGTATGCACTGTGACACAAAAGGAAGGACTGAAAGAAATGACTGGTTTGGTACGGAAAAAAGAAAGCTGACAGGGAGCTTAAACATGGAAAAGATTCTTACAATGAGGATTGTGAGCAATTGTTTTTCATGTCCCTCAAGGGCGAGATAAAAAGTAATCCATTTAGTTCTCAAAAAAAAAAAAAAGAAAAGAAAGAAATAGCTTAAATGTTTGGAAAGCACTTGCAAAGAGTAAGGAGAATTTAGTCTACAAATTCATCATGGAGAAGAGGTTGTGGAATCCCACAGAGGGAGTTTTTTAAGCACTGATGAGACAATTGACAAGGAGGATCTGGGAATACTTGCTTCTGTAGCTGCATAGCTGGAGTGGAGCTGCCCTTCAGGCAAAAGTAATACAAACCACAGAAATGCCTGTCTTTAGCACTGTTTTGTCAGTGTCACACACTTTCAAGGTGAAAGAAAGGTATATAGGTGACCCAGGCAAAGCAGTCATCAATGCATTCACCAGCCGTGCTCTGCCCAGGTATCCACAAGCAGCACCCTAGCAGGCAGAGCGGGAAAGGATGCACAGACTGACTGTCAGACACCCATACCGACATTCCTAAATGTACAGAAAGATGTAGGGGACACATGGCAAAACCTTCGCTGGTGGAAAAGCATAAATACAGACTTCTTGAAACATGTCGGTACAGATCAGAAAAGGTAAATTACTCCTTTTTTTTCCCCCTTCATCTTATTTTCTTTTTCACTCCCTTACACTTTTCCCGAGGTTAATAGCACTGTCCCATATGGTCCAGCATGAGATTAAAGTCTTGTCTTATATGTTTAAAATGGCGCTCTCCATTTCTTTACTCTCTTTCATCTCTGACAGCTAGTTTCTTTTGATGGGTGAATCCTTCCTCTGCTGCAAAGCTGAATGCATTTTTGTTAGCATGCCAACAATTCCAAAAGAAAACATAATTTTTAAAACATATTTCTCTCTAGATATTAGCCTCATCAAATGAATTCTAGGTAGAGGAAAAAATACAAATACTTAAATTTTTAGTGCACTTCGGATTTTTCAGGCATCTTTTGGTTTTGTTTTTGTAGGAGAGAAAAAAAAAGGAGTTGGAATTTTTTTGCATAAATACTTTGAGCATTTACTGCTTAATTTCTTAAAGATGCAAAGGCAGCACACAATATGCTATGAGAGGTTTCCACTGAAACATTATCAAGGAACATGTGATGTTGTTGTTGTGACAGGTTTCTCCCTGTTCTTCTTGATTAGCTCTCTTTCAGTTAGTGGCCTGCCTTTATGTCCTGCACACTCCTGATCACATGAAGCCCAACTCCGCATGGCCCTGCATCATGTGGCCTCATTTTCATGAGAATTAGCTGAATGTTAGACATCTCAAAATCAGAGTGGCAACAATATTTTTCATGTACTTTGCCTGGCTATAAATAGCCCTAATAAGCGGGAAACAAAGGTGAATTTGTTTTAACCTCGCCACTACCTTTATTTTTAATAAACATAATGATAAACGCAGTTGCCCTTTCCACCTCTGTGCAATGCATTGCACTGAATGCTGTTAAGTTCTCTCATCCATATTCTGTTCGCATTGTAGAAGAAGAAGAAAGTTTTTTAAGCAGAGGAGGATTCTCTTAGGTGTTCTTTCTACCTTTGTCCAACATACGCCAGCTTAAGCCAGAAAGGGTCTTCTTTGCATTTGCTGCTAGCCCCACATGTTCCTCTCTGCAGTCATCACTGTGGTACTGTGATAGCATTTTAGGGCAGGGAATGCCATCTCTCCCCATCATCTGCTGGAGCTGACAAGTTGACATTTTAGGGGGGACGACGACAAAAAGAGAGAGAGATCTAACGTTTGGAGACAATGGATACAGGTTCAGAAACAAGAATGATAAACTTGGAGAAATATGTGAAACCCTGTATTTGGAAATCTCACCTCAGCTTGAAATCCTTGAAGTGATTTAACATTTACGGACCAGCTCCTTTGAATAGCCAGTTCAAAAGATCACTTTTACACATCCACGGGGCTGCTTACTGGAGTAAACTTTGAATAGATCGATGATATTGGTAAGATTAGGCTAATGTGACTGAATGACTGGTGGCCTAGTGCAGAACTTACGCTAATTCTGTATCTGAATGAAAATACATTTGGAAATCCGCTAGTTTGGTGGTTCCTAGCAGTTTATTTGTCAGGGCTGTGAAAACCTTTTTATACTAAATCTTTACAACATAAATAATCCATGGGATCTATTTTATCTATGACATGACATATCTAATAAGAAGAGAGGAAAATACCCTTCTGATACAGCCAATTACTGTCAGCTAGAATCCCTCCTGATAACCCTGTGATAACAACTTCTATAAGATTATACTTTCCTTTTTCTAAATTGCACATTGATAGATTTTAGTCTGGGGCATTGTTGATCCATATAAACTGGCAGTCCCAGCAAGCCAGATAGCTTCAGAATTAACTCCTCTGTGATTCCTGAAGTTTTTGAGAAATTATGAGAGTGTGAAATGTGTATCGATTTACCAATGTTGATGTAAAAACTACCTAAACATTGGCATAAAAGTTTGTTAAACTTTTAAAAAATGAAAAGTAGTTAAATTTCTGCTTTGTGCATTCATCTAAATCAGAATTTCTGAAGAGTAGCTGTCAGGAATGTCATGTGCAAAAATATATACTCAGCACTCTCCTGTATCTTAATTTTAATCGACAAACCCATAGCTGTGACTTTTCTGAACCTCCTGTTTATTAATTTAAAAAAAACCAAAACAAAACAAAAAAACCCAACAACCCAGTGTGAAAACTGATGCTCTAAACTGTTAGTTTGGCAAGGTATAATCCAGCTGTTTTCCAGAAGTCTTGAGATTTCAGGATGCCCCATTGCATTTAGTTTTATTGATTTCCAGTCTGCTACGTCTTCACACTGTCCTGTAAGGGTGGGTATGTGGAGAAAGCTAATACTGTTTGATAGGCATATGTCTTAAGATTTCATCTGTAGGTGGTAGGATTTTAACGTCTTCCACACAGTTTAACCTAAGAAACTTCTGCTATTTTTAGTGGGGATGACACTAAAATAAATGCAGACGAAGTGGACACTTTTATTTCATTCCCTCTGAAATATGAGCCTTGAAACTGAATCCATGTAGTCTTACTAAAGTGGGTGGTATCTCTTATTCCCTTTTAATCCAATTTTGTAAAATATTCATTAAATCCCATTGTGCCCGTGATCTTAAATCAGCATTGCCATCGTAGTTAATTAAAGAGTTTTCCAGCATCAAATGTCAAAAGACTAGATATAATCGTCACTGAAGCTTGAAATATATGCTGCTTTTAAAGACATCTTGTATTATCACATGCACAGCACGCTATTGTAAAAACTGTCTTATCAGTATAAGCTTAAGTGGAAAATAAAGGCTCTAATCTTCTTGATAGCATTTTTTTGTTAGTTTATAGGCTGCAATCTTACTAAGAAAAGAGATTTGTCTTTAGGAACTGCTAAATATGGTTCTTGCCTTTATTGCTTGCTGCTTTATTTGCACAGGCCCCTGTTGAAGAGCTGACTCCATGCAGCAGCTTGGGTCCTTTCAAGTGTTGTTTTGGCTTATTTCATTTTGTTGCTGTTTGTTGTTTGGTTTTTTTTTTTTTAAATAAGTTTAACGTATTAGTTTAACAGCTGATGTGGCTTCCTCAACAGCATTCTCCTTTCTCATCTCACAGCCCTTCCCACCCTCCCTTGGCCTTCCCACCCTCCCTTGGCCTTCCCACACATGGCAGCTGTGGGCTGCAGACCTGGAGAGCTTTGTCCTTGCCCTCTCTGCCTGCTCCCAACAGGATATTAATGCCTTGGTTGTTGAAAACATATCCAGGATCTGCATCTTGTGACAAGAACTGACTTGCTTTGCAGTTCATAAAGAGTCCTCTGTGTTTTCTCACGGTGCTTTGCCATATCTGAAATCTAAATAAATCATTAGAGATGGGTTTTGTCAGGCATTTTTCTTCTGAGGTGATTAAAGCCACGTGAGATCCAGTTGACTCCTTTGGCATTTTTGTAAAACTGCACTATGTTGTGTAAGAATTTGGGGATTAAATAAGGAGAAAGCTAAAACAAAAGCAGAAGAACCCCCTTGATTGAGATTATATATGTCAAAAGTGTGGAGAACAGGGTGCTTCTCTTGTCTGTGTTCCCTGAGTAGATAAACTGAAAAGTTTTTTCATTTTATCATGTCTGGTTTGTTGCATTGCATCTCAAAGTTATCTTTCTTTAACCTATTTTAATTTATCAGTATTTAGGTATGTCGGAAATTGCTTGGATCCTTTTCAGCCATGCAATGCATCTTCAAAGTTCTTGAGGTCCTATTCTGTTGACATTTTTGTGTAGTTTGTGGAAATGTGTTGGTTCCCCCTTTATTCAGTTATAAAACTTGTTACTAACCTGGGTTGTACTTTATGGGTGAGTGTCCTCTCTTGATGATTCCTACCAGTGCTTCTCTCACACATCTATCCTGGAGCGCTCAGCCTTTGTCAGGGGAGCTTCATGTGAGCCTCTTGGTCCCATCCTCAGCGTCCATTCTGCCCGTCTTTTTGTACAGAGCAAGGCAGATTTGTCACAACCCTGTCACCTCGTCTGGAACAAGGATGTCAGTGTCTGGCCTTAAAAGCAACTGTTGTTTATTAGAGTCAAAGCATTTCAGAGAAGACGGTTCTTAAAATAGTAAACAGGCTGCACATGTGATCCATTTACTTTTTTTCATAGGAAGTCCAAGAAGTCAAGTCTCCCGAGCTGCTTCTCCACAAACTCTCCGAGCTGCTTGTCTCGGTTTCTGCTCGGCTTTGTTCAATTTCCTCTATGGCCATGGGCAACTCAACTTAGAGAGCAAGGCACTTTTTCACTTAGCATCTCCCTCTTTGAACGCATAACTCACAACTTTGGGAAAGCAAGGCTTACAGATGCATGCAGTATCCACAGAGCTACAGCTTCTCCATCACCTCTCACTGCTGCCCCTACAACTCCTTGAGTAATCCCTACTGAATTAAAATGCAGTAGAGGTTGTTGCCCTTCTTAATGGGGTAGGTAACCCTTACTAAGACAGTGCTGTGCTGTCTTAGGTGACTGCACAGCAGGTATGTCCATATTTATGTTTTCATTACAATCTATCTTCACAGTTCTTGGTAACCGAAAGTCTCTAAGAGATTATTTTCCTATCAGTCTTATTCCATTTTCCTACAGCTATCTTATACTGCCAGAGGCCTTTGGGTCTTTTATATTTTTTTTTCAGCTGCATGTATTTGAAAATGCAGTGTTTATTACAATCCCCAAGCCCACAGTGCTGAGAGACAACAGGAAAAACATACACACTGGGATAATAAAGGGCAGTCAGAGGTGCCTCCCTATTAGGAAGGTCATGTCCATCGCATTTATTATCCAATCCTATAATTTTTTCACCTGTAGAAGGTTTTTCAGTCTCTGTAATAAGAGTTTTTCAATCTGAGATGGTGCAGCTACCATTGGAAATTACCATATGTAGCCTGTTATGTAGCATAAGTGAGGTTTTGCAGACGCTTTCAACCACCCCTCCAATGGATGCTAGCTGCCTGATATCCTGGGAAAGCCTGGGATTGCACCTTGATGAGTCTGTATTTTGATGACTTAGTTTGTCCAGACTGGATAACCAGAAAGATAAGATCAGTTTGTGAAGGTGGCTGGGGGTAAAAATGGTATTTATCCCTGTGAGACAGGTGTTGTAAAGCCTGATGATGTTAACAAAATCTAGCTTTAGAAGGCTTGTGAATTTGGACCTTAAAAAGGAAATATTCTACCAAATAGAATGGTTACTTCTTTTTTCTCCTCTCATTTTGAGTTCAAGCAGATTTCTTAGGGCCATAGCCATTCAGTATGCTCAAATTCAGTCAAATTAGTTTCAGGATATGTTTTCTGAGATGCTTCTATTTTATCTCAGTTCTTTTAGTGAGCTGATATCGAAATGATGCATTACCCAGGTGTACAATGTTTATCTAGATGTTTCTGCACATTTTTCTGTACATTTGTCTGATATGTCGTATAAACAACCTCAGTAATGAAAAAAAAATACTTATTCTAAGGACCATATCTGGTTTTGTCCTGATATGTTCAGCTGTTTCCCTCTTGTCTGCTTCCAAATTCAAGAGCACTGCTGGCAAACAGGTAATCCCAGATGCCAACCCTGCATAAAGCCAAGCTCCAGCTTGTGTACTTGTTCCCACACTCAGAAGACTCTGCTATTAGGAGGTGACCTCCAGTGGCTGCAACAAGGTGCATTCTCAGAGCTCACCAGCATTTTGCACCTGCAGTGGAAAAGCCCTGCCTTCACTTCTGCTTGTTTTAAATCTTACATGTGTTTATACCTCAAAGCCTCTCTTCCCTGCCCCAGGTTCCTTAATTAACTGCCTATAGAGCCATCCCCCACTCAGAAGCTGCTGCCTTTGGGGAGGGAGCTCTTGTCACCTGATAGCACACAGGACCAGTTTGGGACAGGAAAGTGTCCAACTAAAACAGAGATGTGGGATTCTTTGGGGTTCACATAAGAAATTATGGAGCATCCCTTTGCCATCTGCTCCCTGTTGGAAATAATGCAAATGTAAATGTCAGTTTTGCAGCTTACGAGCCTGTTACCCCTCTAGGCATATGGTCTTTCTTGCCGAAGGGGATGTGCATCCACTGGGATTCAGCTTTCACAGCTGATAGCGTGGTTTCTATGTCTGCCTTCATCCTGAACTACTCCTGTGTCTTACAGGCCTGTGTTTGTCACATTGGTTTGCAAGACCCTGGCCATGAAACAGGCTTAGGAAGGTCCTGACCCTTGTCTTCCTAATTCTGTCCCCTGCTGTTGCACTTTAACTTGCTAGCTCTTTGTTTTGCTGCCACAGCCATTCTGAGGAACCAGGGCAAAGTTATTTTTCACCCCTAATCTAGTCTGTGATCTGTTTTGTTGTGTGGCTTTGCAAATAGATCTACTGCCAAACTGAGGGAGGAAAAACGGTGAGAACGAACAGTGAAAAGGAACTTATGCTGGTTTGCTGCCAAAGCCACCACCTCGCAAAGCAAATCCTTTTATTCTATATAAGCGGCCTTTAAACATCGGAGTAAAAGCCATGATGCCTCTATCTGAAGCCAGGTGTAAAGGTATTTACAGGTGATTTCCCCATTGCAGATGGACACCTAAGTAACCACGGCAGTTTAAACAATGCAAGGCAGCAGCCAGCTCCTCCTAGGAGTAGAAGTCTTGGTTATCTTGGAGCTATTTCCCCTGCCACACTGCTGCTGCCACCATCACCTTTATTTATCCTTATATTAAATGTTATACAAGATGTTGGGTATAGGTACAATCTGTTAAATGTGTGATCCCTGATGTGTTACCAGCCCTCTCTGTACAGCCCACATATGGTCCATTGTTAACACAAATGTCAGCCCAGAAGCAGCTTGCTTATCTCGCTACACCTCAGCAGGCAGCTCTTCTCTCCCAGTTTTTGCTTGAGTTCATGTGTCAGAAGTGGATCATTTGTTTAGGGCTTTGTGGATGAAATTAGTATAGCAATTAGGATGTAGCTGTGGCAAACGTCCACTCATTCATTAGTCTATGACAGCATGCACTGGATTTATGACAGTGACAAGAAGTCAAAATAACACGGTAGGGTAGCTCCTTTCAAAGGCAAATTTAACAGGTGCTGTTTGCTGAATCTGAGTCAGAGTCTCAAGCCAAGGTTAAATCTTGGGGTATTATTATCTGTAGAACCTCGATGCCATGTTAGTAATTCTCACCGCCCAACCAATGTACATCTGATAAGCAGAAATATGAAGAAAAAGTTATAAATAATATTTAGAATTCTTCTTTTATATTCTTTCACTGATGATGTCTCAGTTTCTCTAACATGATCATATGATGAAGCATGTGTCATTTTGACTCTTGAAAGCCTGGAATAACATTAGCATCCCAAGTTCCTTTTCAACACTCCAGAAATCCTTCTGCAAACAAACACTGGAGGTGTCCAGAACTAGCAACACCTCACAGCCTTTGGCTTAATGTTTGGCTGATACTATCAGCCACTGATAAAATAGAAACCTGCAGCCTACGTTCAAAGTGATAACAGGGTCTTGGATCAGCAAGTCAAATGTCCATTCATTTTGTATTCGTGCCATAGTGTCATTTGGTCCGCTACATTGGCTAAAATGTTATTGACAGCTCATTGAGTTTTGTTTCTTGTAGTTCTTTAATGAAGACAAGATCCCTATTGAAATGAGACCTCTGAGACTGAGATTCACCTGGGTCTAAGACAGGTAACTAGGTGCTCTCTGTATCCAGTGCAGAAGTGTGGGCACCTCTGGAGTGATAGTCACCCAACCCGAAGCAGGTGGAATGAATCGTTCTCTGGAGATATCTTTCTCCACCTCAGAGAGAATTTAGACAACTGTGTGAAAGTTCTATATGCTGTTTAGTCTCAAAGCTTAACAGTCATTTCCTTTAGATGCTTAAAAAACAATAAGGTGGATGAATGTGCTCAGTGAGGAGTTTCCTTTGTAAATAAATCCAAAGCAGTACTTACAAAATATTTAGACATGGAGACTCAGTCACAAGCACACATCTGTCTAGATGTTGCAACACTGCCAGTTATATCTCATATCACTTCACCTTTTTAATCCGTGAACGGCACAGCCTTAAACACATCTGCATGTCTCCTTGCTCAGTGAAAAACAAGGCCCCTGCAGCTGCCATATGGCACTGGGATTTGGGATCCCCTTTGCACTGTCCCACTGGAGACCTTCAGTGAAATTTCTCTGTGACACAATGCACAGCTATAAATTGCACTGACTCCCTTTGCAAAATGCTTTTTGCTCTGTGGCTAATGAGGGCACCAGAAAGCAGTCACTGAGCATCTCCAGTGCATGCTACATTCATTTCCAGTATGCCTCTGGGCCTCGTTAGCTAGCTAGTATATATTTCTCCCTGAAGCTCTTCTCCTTTCTTAGCATCAAAACCAATATAGCACAAAGGCTGTGGGTTGTAGACACTCAGTTTCTCACTGATACCTTGTCTGAATGGTCATCCTTCCATTAACAATGGTGTGACGAGTGTTTCCTGCCAGAGTCAGCAAGCCCAGCAACTGTGTTTGTAGGAGAATTCCTCTACCGGTGCACACTGCCGTGCTTAATCCTGTAGGAGTACTTGTAACCCAGTGAGATGAGGTGCAGCTGGGTGTTGGTAAGCTGGACCAGCAGCAGTAGTAGGTACCAGAGCCATCTGGATCCCTGCATTACTTGATGCCCCAGCACCACATATTCTCAAAGCGGTTGTTCTGCCCTGTTTGTGACTTTCTCATGCTCAGGTCTCTTCCCTCTGTTGTGCAAGGCAAAGGTGAGTGTGGCCGCATCATGGATCCATGCAGGGAGCTAGCCTAGCTGAAGTATTGCTATGATATAAAAAGTATGCTATGATACAAAAAAGGGAGGTGGAGAACAGTGTTGCTTAAATTAACGCCACTGTCAATGAGGTGCATCGTGGACTGCAGCCCATGCCGTTGTTTTCTAGGTCTTTATTGTATCCTAGAGATGACAAATTCTGGCCGCTGCCTCTGATACAGTTTTTGGTTCCTTCGGCTAGACTGTGGTCCCATATAGATTTTTTTTAATTTCCTTTTACCAAAGATGTTTGAGATAAATTGTAGGTCCTTTTTCACAGATCAAGGAGCCACAGGGAATGCTCTTCTCAGGTCACCTGCACTGAGTCTACTGCCAGCAGGTGCAGAACTGCCCCAGACATGATGCATTTTGGAACAGGAGCAGGAGAAGGTGTGTAGATGGCTCCCCAGGCAGTCAGAAGTACTACGGGATTACCACTCCTTCAGCTGCAGCAAGGGTCTGGCCTCAGGAAGCTCTGCATAACAGGCAGGCAGCATGACATGTTTCAAAGCACTAGCTCTTGAGTGTGCTCAGCTTATGCCCAAAGCTCTCGCATCTGTATCGGCTCACTGGCGGGCTGGGAGCAGAGAGCCTTACTGTTCCTTATGCCTTGACTGCATGATCCCCTTTGCAAGGGGTATTACAAGAAAACTGTTGCACCGAGTTGTGTGACCTATTTATGGTGATGTTTCTACATTAAACAGCACCATCGGAAGTAAACCTGTCTTGGGACAACTGTGGAAACAAACTGTTTGTGCACAAATTGCTGGTAGACTTTCCTACATTCTCGAGAATTACACTCTGAAAAGGCTCAACTTATGTTTTCCACAGGCAACTTTAATTCATAATCATTTCACACTATTTGATTGACTGCAGCTGGATAAAAAGGAAGATGTTTGCTAACTCCTTTTTAGCCAAGCATGCAACAGTATCTCAATTTTAACAGTAAGCATATCTTTAAAGGACATCTTTTTGTTAAGCAAATTATAGATTTTGCCCAATCTATAAAAGAGCAGTTCCACTGTTCTTCTGATTCTTTTACTTTTATGATAATCTGAACACTTATAAAACAAGATAACTTTAGATGTTCAAAACAGAATTGTATTTTTGGACCATGACATCAGTTTTTATGCCATTTCACTCTATTTTGAGCTACAATTAAAAGTTCTTTTTTAAACAAACTGTATCTAATTTCTGTCCTAAATCAAACCATGCAGCGGGAAATGTTTTTACTTTTAACTAGAATGTCACTAGAGTCGAGACATGTAAGTACAATGTAGAATTATAAGACATCTCTGGAAAAAAAAAAACCACATTAACTGCAAAGTCTTTGTCTACACTAGGATTGGGGGGGTTTTTGGTAGAAGAATGTTGGTAAATCCTCATGAAGAAGCACTGCTTCCACCAAAATAATGTGATTTCCCTCTAGAGCTTGTTCCAGTTTTCTGAACAGAAGCAGCAATATCAAGAACAGTTTTGCCAGCCCAGCAGCATTTGTGAACTGTGTGTTATTGATGACTCTTTGACATCATTATTCCAGCAAAAATTCTGGACCTAACTAGTGCTGCAATTAGGAGCTTAAACAAACAGAATTAGCGCAGAAATGACATTGGGTTTTACACATGGAAGTAGTCTGCAGAAAATGAGCAACAAATATTATTTCCTTGTAGAATATTAAGTTTGGAAATAGGCCAATGCTCCAGTTATTTTTACAAAACTGTATGCTGGGCCTAAATTCTTTTACAGTATGCTTGCAATGCATATATACGTTGCATATATATATATATAAATTATATATAACTTTTCCATTTCTTCAAACACACCATAGCTCTCTGAGAATAAAGCCCATGACAAAATATGAAGTTTTGAAAAGCAACATGTTTTTTTGTGTTTTCTAGGCAAAGAAACAACATATGGCCAGTGTCTCTTGCTGTAACCAGTTTTCACACCCAGCTAGCACAGAAAAGACAAAATGCATTTAGCTAAAATCCTTTGAAAATTGTGCAAATTTCTCGGCCATTGGTCAAAAATTCAGCCCTTGCGGAAGTATTGTCTTCAGCACAATGCTTAGACCTCAGGACCCCAAAAAGAAGTGTTGAATTCCTCCCCCCGGATGATATTAAAGAACTCGAGCATTACCTGTGACCCAGGGTAAGGCTATAGTATCTGGAACTTTGATGTCTCTGGCACTAGTCAGCGTTGATTAAAGACTGGATATGAGCTAAATGAGAGGCACAGGGCTGTGGTTGGTTAGCTGCAGAAAGAGTCAATTATTCAAAGCCTAAAATTATATTCTTAGATCTCTACCTTTAACACTACCCATGACTCACTGGGAGGCTCACAGGGTCGTTCAGCTCTCTCTTGCATTACTCTGAGTCTCTGTAGCTCCTGCTGCAGGAAGATGTCCTTTCTGGGTCTGTCTCAGAGAGCCATTCTTTGTGGTGGGGCAAGGCCTGAGCTCAGTCTTTCACATTACCGGTGGCTCAGACCTACCCATTCTTCTACCTGCTTTATTGTAATTTTTCTTGTTTCCAGCCTCTCCTTTCTCATCTTCAACTTCCCATCTCCAGCCCGTTTCTCTTTTCACTCTGCCTCACTGACAATAGTAACTTACCAAAGCTGAGTGGTGAGGACTGTTTCAACTCCTGATAAACCTGAACACCTCTGCAGGTGCTTATGGCGGGATGCTGAGAGACTGCTCCCCATTCTGACTTGCAGTGTACATCCAAGTAGAAGAAAGTAAATCCCTCCATTCCTAGTATGCCTAGCAAATCTGCATCTCTGCTAACCCTTGGAAATGTCTCCAAATACACATGAATTGCCTTCTTTGTTTGACCTGTTTCCTATCTATCAAGCAGAGAGAACTTCCCCCAATTTCTTTTTGGTCTCTTTCATCTTTTCTTCTTTTTTTTTTTTTTTTTTTTTGGCTTCTATACTCCATTATAAATGAGAATTTCCTAATATTTTCTGATCTAACTCTTTAAAAGTTTCACATGATGATGACACAGTAAGGAAATGAAAGAAGGAAGATATGTTTGTGAATTGATCTGGTCACCCTCAGGCTTTGAAGTGGGGAAAAAAATAGGTCTAGGCAATCCATTTCTGATGTAAATGTTTCAGTGATATATCTGGAGCCCCTATTAGCGAAGGGGCAGTCTGTCACAGGCTCTCCCTATGTGAGGTGCTTTGTGCTCTTGTTCTGTGAAGACAGAGCTGTAAACACAGGAAATGACTATTAAATTGAGGGGCTAAAAACACACTAATAATGTTCATTAACAGCAAGATAAATACTTTTTTTTTTTTAATTTAAAAGGGAAACAGAAAGACTTGGTTTTATTGATATCTGCAAGGTGACATAAAACCAAACAGCTATTAGATCTCCAGATAAATATATTTCCTTGTAACATGAGATGTTTTATTCAAGGGAAACCAACACACAGACATAAACTGCAAAATGCTTGGGGGTATTTTTAACTTATCAACATAGGAAAAAGGGAAAATAAGTATAAACATTACAGAAGCTATAACCAAAATTAAGAGAGCATTCATTGTACTAAAATCTTATGGATAATGTGCTAAAGATTAAGTTGCATATTAATAACACACAGCACACATTTTAAAGTGGTAACACACAAAATGGATGAAAAGAACAAAAACCAATTGAGTAACATAATATAAATTAAGATCATATTAATATACCTCTGTATCTGGTGCAATTCCTGGTTGCATTTTTAGGAGGCTGTTAATTAAGAAAGTATGACGTTAGTCCCATTTTTTCTGAACTGCAAGCAAAACCCAAGGCCACAGTTGGGTGTGAGAAGGATTTAACCTCTGGAAAAACCCACTGGGCACATTAGACAGTCAAAGTTTACTAAAACTGATGTTGGAATATAGAAATAATGATTCTAGCAGCTACTATTCTCCCTGATGCACTTTGGCAGCATTGTTTCATTACCGATATCATAGCCAGAGTTGTGGGAGTTTCCTCATGGGAATCCCGCTGCAACCTCAAATATTAGCATAAACAGCTGAGTTTCTGCTAGGTTTGATGACCCTGCAAAGAGCTGCTGCAAGCTCAGTCAAGCCTGGAAAGCGGTGCTGTAAATGACTTGCTGATCATTTGTCCTGGCCTTTCATACCCCTGGTACAAGGTTGGAATATAGAAAGCTAACAATTACATCTGTTCCTCCAGATGTGATGGCGGAGACTGTGGACAGGTGTATTGTTTGCATCTCATTTGCTCAATTGATTTAAAACTTGTGTTTTTAAAAAGTAGGGCCAATAGCTGCTGCCAGGAACATAGGTGGAAGGTGGAACATGGAAAGGTGGCAGTAATTACTTCGTATGTGTGAACTACACAGGGTCTTTCCTCTTTTTTCTCTTGACTCCTGTGGCAGAAAGGCCATGTTTTGAAAGACTTTTCCTGGTTCCTGGATAGAAACTAGCAAGGGGAGAATTTTTCCAAAAGCCCTTCTCAGAGCTTTAGCACAGGCAGATCCGTGTAATGCTACACAAGGCTGGGCTCTGGCCCTCTGATCCTTCATGGTCAGGCAGCAAGCCCCGAGTCCAGCATTTCTTCTAACACAGGAACTGAGAAAAGCTTAGTTAGCTTCCAGATTCCTACATTTTCCTGCCTATTAAGCTGTCATACATCTGGGGCAGCTTGATTCTGCAGAATCTATTTCCTGCAGAAATTTCTGTAAAGAAGCTTGAAGTTACCCTTTTCCTCCACTTGTTTGGAAAAGACTCTGAACTTCTGATCCAAACATGTCTAGCATCATAACGTGCTAGGGAAGATCCTCCGGGCATTCATAGCTTCTTCAGGCATTGTCTGTTATATTTGGATTCAGATATGCCGTAATTTATTAACTTTCCCTCTGCATATGTTGTGTGTCTCCAGCAGACCTAGTTTCAGAGGAAAACCTTAAAATACGGTTTTGCAGAATGCTTTTTGTAGGCATCTCTAAAATAATAAGAGTTTCAATCAAAGGGAAGTGATTACAAAGGCAAAGGTGGGAGAAAAGTGAAATTGCTATGAAGTTCAAAATGTTTCCAGCAATTACTAGCAGTTTTCTGATTCATCTAAGTGTTGCAGTATGGATTATGTCTTCAAGCTGTTCTCGAGCCTTCACAATACAGATTTTCGGATATATTTGTTTATGACTGAGGCTTACTGCGTAAGGCAAATAATGCAGCAGTACAGCAAGCGTGAAGCATGACTTAAAAAATACGATTAATGTCAAGCTCACGGATCCAGTGTCTGTGTGATATGTCCTCAAAACGCCCTTCGCCTTTGAGTTACACATTTGAAATCTGGAAGACGTAGCCTAATATTCATTATCTTTGGATGCTCAGCAGGGTTTAATAAGAATGAAACTTATGCGTGGATTTTCTCTAAAGATCAAATCTCACTTGGGAAACTTGATAGCTTTTCTTCATTGACTCAATTCTTTTGGTAAATTAGGAACTGAAGAAAACATGGTAGCGGTAATTTGAATTAAAAACAGCAACAAACCTTGATGCAGTGCCTTACAAAGTCTTACTGTCAAAATTAATTTAGAATAGTTTGAGCATAGGAATTGCTGTGCAAATTGAAAACTGCAAGAACTGAACACCTGCAATGTTTTCACAACCAAAAACTTTTCTCCTCCATGGGAAAAATTTTCTAAAACACGGTAGTTCTTTGTTTGTAGAGCTGTGGACCAGAAACAAAAAATCAAGACTTTTTATAAAAGTTTAGAGACTCTCTAACTGTTCTAGACATGCAATCACAGTATGGTTTCCTGTACTGATGAATTCCTTCAAGTCAATATTGCCTGACCCCTTGGGAATTCTAGATTTGCCAGAATTCTGTTATTTCGAACACTTTCAGGTCTCTGACAGGCACATAGCTTATTCTCATTCATTTTTCTTGCTGTTTCAAAACCCGCTACACCAGATTTCTCTACTTGATCCTGTGTAAATTGAATAGAATTATTGTTGATAACATTCATTATCAGGATAAATAAACAAATACATTTTGTGCACAGGGTGCCAAGTTCTCAGACATTCTCTTTTGTTCCTGTCTGTGTGCCTGAAGAGGAACCTTAATTTTCAAAGGAAGAGCCTTCCCAGCACCCCCCTCTTTGAAGTATATTAAAGATACTTTAAAATGCAAGTATTGTTAATCACTATTGTCACTGGGCTGCTGAGCATTTTCTACATCCCCAGAGCATATGACAATAAGGCTCAGCTGTTCTCCCAGTAGCAATTATACCTTCAGACATATACATCTTTGTAGTTAAATACACTTTATTGTGAACATATATCAAATTAGATATGTATTTTCAGGTGTGGTTGTTTTAGACAGTGATACATAGCAGTGCAGTAACCATGACCTTAGTAAAAGATATTCTTTCCCCTTTGAAATGTTTGCAGAATTACTCACTCCCTTCTGTAATGTAAATAAATGGGGCAAGAGGTTATATGGATAGCCAGCCCTTCAAGCTGATACAGGGTACAACCGGAGAGATCTTCCCAATGCCAGGTAAAGGGCAGGTTACTTCTAACAGAGTTGCGATGATTGATGTTAACTGTTTGCAATTTACCTAGAGAAAAAGGCTGACTGCTTTGTCTGGAGAAGTGAGAAAACAAACATTGTGTTCCTAAACAAGTATCCTCCCAGAAAAAAAAAGAAAAAAAAAAGAAGGGAAGCTGTCAAGAGGACAATACTTTTGCCCTTGTAGTGTAAGAGACCAAAGAGATCAATTCTTCCTGAAGCTGGGGACTGACTTTTTGACCTCCAAAAGCAGTTCAGTGTTTTAAGCTCATTTGATGGTCCATCATTCAGTTACAGGACAAGTTTGGTAGGGCAGTTGGGCCTGCGTCTGCACCTCTGCCCACCTGGAGACCTCACTGTGAGCCACCTCAGGCTGCTCAGACTATGATGATGCTCAGGAACATCTCAGGGATTTGAGATGTCTCAGGAAACAGGAGTCTGCTGTAATTGAGGGATTTCTGAATGTGGGTGGACATTTATTAGTACCCCTAATATATTAGTTTGTACCCTAATGTAATAGCTTGAAGTTTGTTCAGCAATGAGATTCCACATGGATAAGAGACATCTGTGGAAAAATGTTACCAATAGGTTTTATCCCTGTTTTTATGGAGTCTGAGACTTGTTCAAATCAAGATCCTATAAATATGAAGCCCTAGATGCTTCCTATTCAAACTGTCTTTGATGCAAAGCTTGAAGGAAAGCTTTGAAGATGTGTTTTTCCATGGCTTTAGCATTTATCAGAAGGGCCTCATTACGCAGATGCCCTTTGATGAAAATGTGGGCTTGCCAGCTTAGTGAAGGCAGTCATGCATTATCTGTGTTTGCACACCGAGCTGACAGGACAGAACCCAGCTCAGCTACAGAAGTTGTTCAGCCATCTGCTAGACTCTCAAATGGACTGCTTTGCTCTGGTGCAGTGCTGGCTATACCTTTGGGGCTCAGCTACCCTCCGTGGCTACAAATAGGAGGCTCATGGGCCGAACCAGCATGCTTGATAGCAGCCTGGCTGGAAAAGAAGTTTGGTTCAATGAGACATGGCAAGGCAAAATTGTAAGATGTTCCTGCCCAACCCTCTTCCTACAGCATCTCTGGTGATGTTAATTTTTAAGGTCTCTCAATGAAGACCTTCAGTCACACTCCACTGATTACAGTTGGTGGTCTTCAGCTCCACGATATACAGCTTCTTTGATATGATGTGTGGTTGAATGACATGCAAACATGGCCAAGGAATGCATTACTGCTTTGCTGCAGGTAGCAAACATTACTTGACGTGGTAAATTTTCCTGGCCAGGATAGGGCCAACAACTTATTCACGAGAAATTCTCAGTAATACTCACTCTCACCAGGATTCATTTGTCAGAGCCACAAATTTACCCACTGCTGATTAGCACAACTAAAGCCATTCCTGAGATGAAAAGCTTTCTAATACTTTCAAGCACTGAATGAGCACTTGATGGTGCTGGCTCTGCCTGGGTGTATTTCATTACCTGAGAAACACTTGAGGATACTGTCTGAAAGACACATATCCCTCCAATCCCAGACAACATTTCAGCCATTGCGGGAGTCTCTCTCTGACCCAGAACTTCTATCCTGGCCTTAAACTACCTTCTTGCCCCATGTATTTTGATGAAAATTTTCCATGTTTCTGAATCGGCATTTTCTCATGAGAAACCGTTTCATCAAAGCATTCCCTATCAGCTGCAGTTTTGTTTCACTTCAAAGACAAACACTATGGGAAGACCTGCATGCTGGGAAATTTGTAAGTCAGATGTCTTGAATGTTAAAAGGATCCATTTTTGCGGTTCTGTACAGAACACATAATGCCCAGCATTATGTATTTGAGATTAAACCACAGTAAACTAGAGTAGCATCATCAGTATGTAACATTTAGCCGTGCCTGAACTGTGACCCAGAGCCATCATCTTTTTTCTCATCATAAACTCATGAGTGTTGACAGTGTTGACTGTCTAGAATAGTGCTTAAACCCATATTCTTAGTGAACTCCCCTTATTTGCTTGTAAATAAAACAGTGTGTGTTGGGTAGGGGGAGTGTTATCTGTCAACATGCTGGATTGTTAGTGTGTTTGACTGAATAGGAACAACACAGAAGATGTTTGGCTCTGTTTAGAAACCTGGGTATGGTTTGTGTTCTGCACACATGCTGACTCTCACATCATGTTGCAAGTAGGCATGTGGCCACTCTGAGTGGAGAGGTAAAGACAGCCATGTGCAATGTTGACCATGTCCTCACCGTGTCTTGGAGGAAAATACACCTGCCAAGGCAAGCAGGAAGGCAAAGTGGAAGCACAACATCATCAGAAATGGTATATGACAGTGAGGTACCCTCTTCAGACAAAGACATTTGAAAATGTTCAGCTATGTCTACTCAAAGTCACAGCTTTGCAGGTAGGTGGAGATTGTGCCAGAGGAGTGATGCCTTGTCAGGCTTGCTAATGAGTGACTGTGGTCACAGCTGATGGAGGAGGGGGCTGGTTCGCCCCCCTAAAGCGGGATCCCCTTCCCCTGGGCACAGGCACCCCTGGCCCCTGGGGCGACCCTGCCCACACCCCCAACTGCCTCCAGCCCTGGCAACGCACAGTAAGTGGAAACTACAACTTGTGACCAGCACAAGGGCAAGAAGAAGACAGAGCCTGGGTTTGGAAAACATAAATGTATTTATAGAAAAACATGAACAAACCCAGCTAAAGAAAAATATAAACCCATTTAAAACATAAATAAATGTATTTACAGAAACACGTTAATAAACTTATGTACAGGAAAACTACAGAAAAAACTAATCCTCTTCCATCTTAAAACTCCACCTCTGCCAAACCCACCCCTCCGTCTCTTCTGGAAGAAAAGCATATGGCTTATCATCATGGAGGTACTAACAGCATAGTTATATATACACTGACAGAAGTTAAGTGGGCTTTCCTCTTCTAGAGCAAGTCCATTATCTGTGCTCAGATAAGGATTAGCATCCCTCACCGTCACAGTTCACGTCTTACTGACGGACCAAAGTACCTCCGGCTTTTCCAAGCAGTTGTCCAAGGCTCCCTTCAGCTTCAGGCACACATCGATTTCACATTCACAGGATTTTCTTTCAGCTCTCACAGCAAAAAGCTTATTTATTTACAAAAAAGGAAGATAAGCTAGATTTTGAGATGTATGTGTAGCTCAGTGTACCAGCCCAGCCTAAGCTCTCAGAAATAGCACTAAGTCTTTTATCTCCAAACTGGGCTACCTCTGATAAAGCCTTTTGGTCCAGTGTGTGTGTGCAAATTTATGCTACTTTAAATCTGGTTATATCACAGCTCTTTCTGCAGACTGTCATTCCAAGCAGGGAGCTAGAAGATGTTAAACAGCAGTGACAAAGATTAAACATTTAAAATCAGCAGGTCCGGATAACCTGCACCTGTGATTTCTAAGACAGCTAACTGAGGAGAACCGAGAAGCAGAAATGGTGATTTTCAGCATTCTGGAAAGCTTCCAGCAGTTCCCTGAAGACTGGAAGGAAGTCAATGGCATGTCAGTGTTTAAAAAACCTGTAGCAGGGAGCTTGGATATTACCAGCATATCAGAACTATTTGGAAGCAAACCAAAATTTTGAATTGTGACTATAGATCTTAATTTTAAAAGAAAATTGTTTCAAATCCAAATTTATTTATGGAAAACAAATCTTGTCAAACTAAAATAATATCTTTTTGTAAGGAGACTGACCATTGCTGGTTACTAATAGTTAAAAGAAAAGGAGAAGATGCGGCACTACTATTTTTGCAGAACGTAAAGCATCAGAAATTTCATGTTTAGACTGAGACTGAAAAAGATAAAGAAATATTCGAATTGCTTAGCCAAAACGTATAGAAAGAGCTCTTGGGTTCCAAAATGACTAAGTACTTCTCTGAAATGACTTAATGCTTCTGACAAACCTTTCTCTTCTTTGCTATAAAGTTTGAAAATTGGGGGGGGAAGGGGGGGGGAGAATGATGCATATTGCTCACCCATGTAAATGGATTTTTGCATAAATCAGGCAAAACCTGATGATAGCAGGGTCCTCGTGGCTTTGATTGCTGCTGAGCAGCTCAAGTTGTGCAAATATACAAATCCTGTTTCAACAAATGAATAAAGGTTAGTGGCAGGTAAGTTCACCAATAAGCCTTTGTTTGGGATGTTCTTTCTTATATATTCTCCCTTAAATAGTCAGGCTGTGGCATTATGCTCCAAAATAAACACAAGTTAGTTGTCTGCTGCACATCAGCATTATGCACCAGATGTTTGAAAGCTGTGAATACATTTAAAATGCCATTTTACAGTGTCTGATTATTAAATAGGATGAAAATTTTGAGCTTCATGTGGGAAGCTGCAATGACTGTCTTATCTATGAAAGATTCATTTAATTTGTGGCAGAATGGCTGCATTTCTCCACTGCCAGAGAAAGTGGAGAAAATAGATACGGTCACACTCTTACAGAAGAGGGTGGGAGCAACCTTGTGTATGAACATTCGTAGAAATGTTGGGTTTACGTTGGTCTGAACACATCAGACCTGTAAACTGAGAAAAGTGAATGAATTCGTGTTAAAACTCTGTGTAGACATTCTCATGTGGAATGAAATTGGTCTTACTGCATTTTGATTTAATTCATTGGTAGGTGTAGCAATTGCCCCCTAGTCTCAGCTGAGACTGATCGCTGATACTGGTGCTTCCTGTTGTGATGATCCCATGAAATGCAGCCACTGTCCAAAGAACACAAAGGATCAAGTAATGCAAAGTAAAAAGTTGCTCCTCCTTGGCTGAAAATTGCCACCATGAAGGTGGACGATGTGGAGTTTATTTCACTTTTCACTGGTCTGGAAAGCCCAGGTTTAGGTTGGTCACATCTCCAGTTCTCTAACCCCTGCCTGCCAGCACCTGATGCCAGCCAAGAGGTGAGTGTCTGAGTTCTACAGAGGTACTTGAGCACCTACCTCATATCAGTTTCCCATGGGTGTCGCTGGAGATTGGAGATGGAGCCAAACCACAGTTCACTGAGGATTGCTCCTTAGCTGTGTAAGAAAGAGGTCACCAACGTAGCTATACAACCAGGATGGGTGTATTAGCACTAGTAACTGCTGGAGAGTGCAAGCTGAATTCTTCTGAGATCAGCCTAAAACAGACAGTGCATGTCAGGAGCGTGTCTATGGAGGTGAATAGACTAAACCACAGCTAGTCTGAGGTAAAACCTCCATAAACTTGGGTATCATGAACATCAGGTCTTCAGCACCAGAACTGATTTGCTTTGCAATTTACCCTTAGAGTGCTGCTGCACTGTTGCTGTTGCAGATTTTGTCCATCGGCCCACACCTGTTTGGTGTGTTCATCGTGTTTAAATGTCTCTTGAGTAAAACAAAATGGCATTTTCTGTCTTCCAGATGTAACTGAAAGAGCTCCGTACCCACACAACCTATTCTGTACAGAAAAAAAAAATCTTCTATTGCGGACAAAAAAACCCTCTTTGAATAGATCTTGAAATAAAATGAGGGGGACAGAGTAGGGATGCAGAAAAGAGCAACAGAACATCACAAAGTATTCCTCAGAGAGATGTCTTGAGTGCCAGCCCATGAAGCATTTTCTACAATGGGCTTGCTTATTCCCTTCCAAAACACTCAGTATCTCTCACTAAAGGGAGTGATTTTCTAATGTGCCCGAGGAACTGAGTGAGGAGTGAGCAGGTGACAAGCATAACATCCAAATCTTTTTCATCAGGAAAACGGAGGTTTACATAGATTTTTTTTTTTTTGCACAAGTAGCTGCTTCAAAAAGTGCCAAAAATTTTTGAAAGTCTGGAATTTGGATAAAACTCACAAGATTTTAATTTTTCAGAAGTTTTCAGGCTGTGATCAGTTTAGTGCTTAAAATCTGTGGGAAATTTTAACTGAAAAACCCAGCATGATTTTGCTTATGCATAAATCTTACTGAGAGCAGTATCCATGTTAAAAGAAAACACAGAAGGTCTTCTCTAAAGAGCCACAGTTTATTGCAACTGCCACAAAGTAAATTTCTGGAAATTTTTCAAGAGCAAGAAGAATGTGTGAATTTAGATGCAGAGGTGAAACAGAGACGCAGGAGGATGTTGGCAATTTTTATTCCTCTTGTAAAGTAAAAAAGGAGTGATTTTTAGTTCACATTTTTAATGTATCTAGTTTTTAAAAAACATATCCATTGAAACTATGATGTGCTTCCAGTGTGATAGAGATAACTAAAACCTAGATGCATAAATGCAGAAGCAGATGTAGAAATACTATACTATTTAGAAAACGCGGATTATTGGGAACCTATGAAAATATTCAAGTGACATTTGCATTCACCTGCAAGTTATTAGTTAATAGATATATAATGATAATAATGTCAGATAAGAAGATGGCATTAAAGATCCAAAGCTGTCGTTTCTGACACTGCTGTCTACCTTCTTAGCAACCAAGATTTTGCACATGGACTACTCCATTGGTAGACAGAGAAATCCTTTTTGTTATATTTTCTCTCTCGCCTGCTTGCTGCTTCCTGTCTGCATGTGATGACGGGATGTCATTTCAACACACGGCATTGAGACATCTGACAACAGCCACTACGCTATCCCAGTTTGAGCTATTTTCACTGCCAGAACTGGGACACCTTGAGTATGAAAACATCCAACCCATAGTCTAACAGAAGAGTATTAGCACAGGTGCTGCAGGTACGGGAAAGCACCGTCCTGTCTGAAAAGGAGGGGGCGCGAAGCTGCCAGCTGACATTGTCCATGAATGTGCATCAATGCCACCAAATGTGTAGGTGCTGAGACTTCACAGCTGTAATATGGAGTGAAAAATTCAGAGAGGGTTCTGGTGCCATGTGTCCCTCAGCCCTCAGAGGTGGCCCATCGCAGAAAGCAAGGTTTCTCTTTCGGATCACAAAGGCAGTGACTTCCACTGGATTCCTTGTCCTGTGCCCATGCAAGTCAATGGCAAAATGCCAGGGTGCCCACCACAATGGGAAGCACGGCAGTGGCATTGCAACTCTAGAGGAGTGGCAGTGGGTATAAACTTGAGTTTCAGTGTGTGGGAGATGGAATATACAGTTTAAGGATGGGTGCTGTGGAAGGAGTGAGTTGTCCTCAGGAAGGGAAAAGGAGGGTAAAAATTATTGCAGCCACCTCTTTGCCTGCATGCCGTGCTGCCTGACTGCCCTGAGGGCTATTGCTTGCTGTAGCCACCAGTGGTGACACAACAAAATAAATCCATCTCCAGGTGATGAAAGAAAGCCATGTCCATTTTGACATTGACTTGTAGTGGAATCTCAGGAGAGTCCGAGGACAGACCCTGTCTCCCGCTGGACAGCAGGGCTTGGGAAAAAAGAAAGGTCATTTACACCGCCCCACTGTCCTAAGACACTTTTAACTTATCCTAAACAATTTACCAGAGATGTTCGTCCAAGCACATTTTTAGGTATCGCTTGCTTCCTTTAGCAATGTCTTCCAAAGTTTCATCGCTGAGAACAGTCTGACATAAATGACTTTTGCTGCCTGTTTAAGCCCCTAAACCTCTTTCTCTGTCCATCTGGGATGAGAGGAAGAGTTTGCTCTGTCCTTCTTTCAACTACTTCTTACGTATCGGAAGACTGTTATTACATCCCCCTTCCATCTTCACTTATTGAGGCAACCATGACAATAGCAATGTTCTTTAAGGTTTGCAATCAATAGACACGGAAAGAAAAATCAATCAAATTGACTTCTTGAGGGAAGCAAATTCTTTGGCCTACTTTGTAGCAATGAGATTTCCTGACTGACATGGGTTTTGCTCTGTGTGCAGGGGATGGGGAGGCAGAGATAGGTCTGAGCTGCATAAACTGGGAGGGCAAGTAAACACTGGTGTGAAATTATCTATTTACCTGTCGGGGATTTTTTATGGTAGTTTGCTATGGCAACTGAAGAAAGAATTTTCAGAGGTACATTAAGACTACAAAGAAAGACAAACCCAACCTTAGAAAGCACTTAAAAGGGCTCCATCATCTTCAAAAGTCCTTCCCACATGCTTTTACTAAGGGCTCTAGCATGCAGCCGTGAGTTTTGCTCGTGCAGGACAGTGTGTGAAGGAAAGATGTGGCAATGACCTGTTTTGAAAGATCAATTTCCCCTGAACAAAGCGAGCGGAGCAGACTCAGTGTCACCCAGGACAACCTTCTGGTAGAGTGGAGGTCCTCCATGTTTCATACAACGTCACCTGCCAACACAGGCTCTGACATGGTCACTCCCAGCTCTCAGAGGCAATTTTTCAACTTGAGCAAAGAAAAAGCAACACAAAGTAATTATTATTTAGTTTTAGTTCACACATTCATCATTTGACACTTAAAATAAAACCTTAAACAAAAGAGGGTTCAGACTATAACAAAAGCCAGAGTGATAAGTGCTGTGAAGGGCGACAGTATAAGTGTTAGGTTGTATTTGATTCAGTAGTTTCATTGTAAGATCATTGATCAATAAAATGTTCAGAGATTTTACAAGAATTAAGGCTTCAAAAGTCTCACTTGACTATCGGTTTTATTTTTTAAATCAGTCATTGATGAAATGGCATATGCTGCCATGCTAATCAGTTCATTATTCCATGCAAATACCAGCAAATAATTTTAAATACGATTAATTGAATTACGTTCATATTAACACAGATGCAGGGACTTCCTCTAACTTGAAACAAGGTATAATCAAGGAATTAAGAAACAGCCTCTGGCTATTGGGAGATTTTTAAAGTACAGAAAGACAGCAAAATTCTGGTGACTGAGTCATTACTGTAGAGCTCACAAGTGCAACAGATCCATTAACAAAACAACCAGCCTTTCAGCTTACTGTTGGCTGCAACCAGTGTGTTTCTCAACTGTAATGCAAGATAAGAACATGACAGTTATTAATTTCAATGACTCATTAAATAATAGAGAACAAGTGCATATAGCTTTATCTCATCTCTATAGCCACCATAATCCATGTTTCCACAACTTGAAGGAACACTCTGTTGTCATGGACTGTCACAATAAACTACAGCTGAGAACTGGCTAAGTTTCTGATTAAAATACACTGGCAAACTGAAGCAAATTAACCTTGTAGAGAAAATGACGTAGTCACTCGATGGGTAAAAGTGGCTTATTATGAGCAACAGTTTTGTCAGTGCTCAGGTAATATTCTGCAGAGCAATACAAGGAGAAGGGTCACTGTCACCTTCAGGATGCTTTGAGAAATTGTGGGGCATGTGGTTTTGTTTGCTTTTGCCCACATTATACAAGCACAATACACTCGCACAACTAATCCAAGAAATAGTCACTGAATCTATTTCATTATTACTTTTTGCTGGGTACTTTTGCATAGTTTTCATTGGCTTCACTGAAATATATTAATATCCCATAATTCTATTTGTGAAGATTATGGCCCACTACAGCAATATGTTAGTATGAATTGTCAAACATAGTCTAATTTGCCTGTTTAAGGAAGGAAAACATAATCCTGTGACAACACTCAAAACATTTTATTTTCCGAATGGCAATTAAGGCTGTATAATGAAGAAATGTATCCCTATAACTCCGTCTCTTAAGAGCTGCAGCAGATTTGTGCTCAGTTTCACCTTTGACATGTTTTTCCTTAATGTTGCTGTATCTGTAAAATTGTGGCAATGCTACTTTCTACCACTCTTTGTCTTATGTTTGGACTGTAGCTCTTCAAGGCAGTAGCTGTCTCTTTTTATGTGCAGTACTGCCAACTTAAGATGTTTTTCGCATGTCTTATGATATTTGATGTTTTCCCCAGCTCCTGTGAGAATCTCAGCATTCATTTAAAAAAGAAAAGTTCCAGTATTAATGGCTGTAGATAAAAGCTCTAATATGGGCCATGCATGTGCTGTAAGCCTCAAAGAGCAGAAGAAAAGAGTATAACAAATAACAGGAATAGTATGTTTTTACAGCTACTGGTAGATCAGTGTTTATTTGTTTTTACTTTGGGAAACTTCAGGTTTGGGCTTGCTTCCTCAGTACATACAGCACAGAAAATAAAGCTGTTCTCACCTCCTGGGGCTGACAAAGCAGCTGGAGGAAAACTGATGGTGTGACCTGAGTCCTGCTGTTGAACATGCGAGCGTGGACCTCTCCTCCTTGGGGCTAAGGCTGCTGGAGTCAGTTTGGCTTCTCAGGTCTCCACGGCACTCGGTAGTGTTTGTCCTAGGACACCATTACTAAAAAACATACGCCACTGCTTTGCTGGTACAGGGAACTCAGAGATATCACCCTCTGAACATCTCCTCCTTTCCCTTCTAGTAATTATTTTTCTCTCTGTGTGGCAAGATTTGGCAGCATATACAGTCTGCAAGCACCTGCTTCTGCTGCTGGTCCACCCCTGACAGCTAAGTGGTGTTCAGCTGATAGAGAGCTGTTGGCTCACCACTTCTCGTCTGAAGTGAAGCTGTTACATCAAGATTTCCTTACAATTTTGTTCTTGCAAGGACATTGCCTCCTTGCTAATCGGTGGCCTTGCTTTCAGGTGGTGCCATTGTCCACCTAGAAAAAAGAACACTTCCCTTGCTACACTTAGAGATTCAAGAGGCACTTCTCTAGTAGCACTGCTTTTTGAAGAAAAATACCCTGAAATATGGTTGAAGTCCAGGGGGAAAGAGAACAAGGAAGGAAAGAAAACAACATTCTTGCAGTAAGACAAGTATCTTTCGTTACCTGCTACTTCTGTAAGAAATGAAAGAGAGGGGAAAATAACATTTTGTTTTCTCTTAAGCTTTGCTTTATTACAGTAGCAGCTTCCTTTTCCCTGTGACAAAAGCATGTATGCATATGTAACATTTCGACCCTTGTTCAGCTATAGCCAGTGTTTTTCAGCATGGATTTCTCTTGTGGTGAGCTACCTTTCCTATTATGTCCCAATAATGTTGGTGTTGGCAGGAGATGAGTATTCTTCTCCCTTTCTATACAGAGGGGCACTGCAAGCAGTTGTGATACCTGCAATCCCTGCATTGTGGACTGCAGAGTAACAGCTGACTATGGTCTGCTGAAGAACATAACTATTTCTTTGATTTCTGCTGCAGAAAAGTAACTTGATCTTTTCCTGCACGTTTTATGGTAGATTCACACTGACACCACAACTGAGGAATATGCTTCTGTGACTCCAGTGTGATACTTTTCCGTGCAGTACTCAAGTTATGACATACTATGGAAATCACATCTTTAACCTCAATTAATTCAGAATTTCAGTTAATTTCAGTCCGCAATTACACTTAATTCACTGTTTTAAAGGAGCATGAGATCCTCTGAAAGAATGCACCTGGTTTCTTAAAAGCAAAATATTGTTGATCTGTTTTAATTTTTTAAGCAGCATAAACTCCTTTTTGCCCTTTTGTCTGCATTTTTTGCTGCAGTGTAAAATTTACATTACTATCTGGATGAAGATTAGGAAAGTGTATTGTCTACAATGCACTAATAAATTAGGTCATGGTGCCTGATGACTTGTAGGACATCAGTCCTTTTGCAGAAGAATCAATGGAAAGAAAGATCCCACACAAGTCCTACAGTCTTATTGTTCACAGTAGTGCAAGAGATTATCTGTTGAACGGGAATAACTATTCTAGGTTTCCTGAACTGTCAATGAGCTGCAGCCACCAGGGTAAGCTTGTCTCATGTATCTTTATATGTACAATAGAGATGTGTTCCTCCTGGCTACCACTTTAGGAAACCCAAAGAGTCGATAGGGAAAACCAGGGACTTTTAGGGAGTAATTAATCAAAAGCATTCTATACATCTGCTTGAGGATCACATACCCAAAGAACTTTTTTTTTCCAAAGAATATGCTTAAAATACAGCTTAGATACAGATGTTTTCACTGTAGCCATCTACATCTGAACACATGATGTCCACACTGGTAGACTCATTTCTGATCTGTAAGGTACTTTAAACCCCATAGATGGACCTTCCAATCCATAAGCTCCTTTCAAAATGGCCTTCCCATCAAGCACATTATCTTTCCCAAAACTTATGCCTGGCATTGCTTCAGGTGGAAGGCATTATCATTTTCATTTTATCATTAGTGTCTTTATAATGGCTGTGTAAATAAGACATTATAAATTAAACAACAGCTGTTCCTTTGGGATTTGCACTTTGAACTGTGACTGTGGCCTGCTTAGGTTTTAATTTACTGTGATTTATACTGAAGAAACTTAAACTTATCTTCTTCATTGACATTTTGCAATCTTCACCATATGTGATGTTTAACTACGAGTTACCAACTTGGTTTTGTGTCAGTTCCTTAGCTGGGTCTGACTTATGCTTGACTTACGCTAGGATTGGACTAGACTTCTGAAGCTCTCACTAAATAACATTCCTTGAAGAAATTCTGGACATTTTCCAGATCATAATAACAGTTTTCTTAAAAAATGAGAACCCAAAACTCTTGTGTCGTAAGAACATGGTAGCAGAACAGCAGGAGCAAGGAAGGATGATAACAGGAAATCTTCTCAAACATATTTGAACTACGAATTATCTGTCACTTGCAGTTCCAAGGCAATGCCTTGGATTTTTAACAGGGATAGTATGCAGCCTTTGCATGCACGGGTTTTTAAATTATGTGGATGCTAAGGCACTAGGCCAGTCTATATGAACATAATATCAGGAAGCAGAATTTAGAGATATTGCACAAGCAGCCTCCTCATCGATAGTGTCTTACAGTCAAGAACCTCTTCCTATTTCTTAGTCTAGTGACAACTTTCATCCCCGAAGTCCCAGACTTCCCCAATGGCAGACTGAGTGCCAGCACAACTTCTAAAATGACAGTAGAGCCTGATACTACAATGTATTGAATTCTTCATGGTCTTATATAGGTTCCTGTGTAGGTACATGTGGCTTAGTAGTAGCATTTTGGGTAAAGAGATTGTGGGTTTTCCCCCAGGTTTGTAATTTTGCCCTCGTGAATGTTATATGAAGCCCGACAGGAGTTTTTCACTAGAGAAGGACACGTGCAAGTGCAGGAGGTGAATATCCTTCTGGTGGAGCTACATGTCTAGCCAGCAGGAGCCAAAATACTCAAGGAAGACTTGCAAAGAAGTCCCATAGAGAGCACTTGCTGTGCAGCCCCAGGAAAAGCATTGGGAGAGACCTCTGCACTGTCTGGGAGGAGGACTGGAGTGGTCAGTACAGAAACTTTCTTCTGGTGAGTGATTCCCTCACGTACAGCTCTAGGAAATGGGATCTCTGTGTGTTCTTCATGAGAGGCACAGCCATAGTAAAGAAATTCCATATTCCATGGTGAGCTTCTCCTTAGTCTGGGTTCAGTCTCAAGATTTAAATCACTGACAGGTGACACGTATGAAAGGAGCTAGCTCAATGATTGCACGCTGTGTGCTCCCACCTCATGTCATCCCTGATGAAATGCTCAGTACACAAAACCAAAATTTTCATTGTAAAGAAACTGAGGAAAATAAAGTCCTGGGTATTTAGACAATCACAGGATAAATGCAACCAGAAAAATACAGATGTAATTATGGGGTGCATCTGCTCAATATTTCTTGTAGTTGGAGATGTGCTTATGCAGTTGTACAAGTGACTGTGAGGATCTGATCTAAGGTACTCTGTAGAAGCCCATACTCAGAAATCTGAATTGCAGGTGGGAAAAGGGCAAAGAAGGATCATTAAAAAGGAAGAGGGAGGTGGAGCACTCATTCCACAAGGAGAGAATAAAAGAGCATGGGTGGATTAGACCAGAATACAGTTACGATTGCTCTGTATACGTCTGTTAGATGGCTAACCACTAGGTAGTCATTAAAGACTTAAGAATTGTTCAAGTAAGATGACAACACTGGCACAGGACAAACAAGAGGAAAGTGACAATGAATAATTTGGAATGGAAATTAAAAAGCAAGTTCTCATTCTCAGATGTCCTAGAACATATTTCCAGTTGCAGTGAGGAAGCAAGATGTCTAAGTTTTTAAGATGGGCTTGTGACTAAGTGACAGTGCACAGCTTCCTAGTGTATCCTGCATTTGCCTTTTAAAAGAATATGAGCAAAAAGGAAAGCTCAACATTTTGTTGACAAGAAGATCTCTGTGAATGATGGAAAAACTAACCCAAAAGGAAGCCATGCACATTTAGAGCCTCAAGACAGGGAGACCCTTCTTCACCTAGACCCCAAACATGTATTCATTTGGCTCTAAGACCATTAAAGAATGATTTGAAGCCAAGCAGTTCCTTTCTGGTGTCTCATAGATACCCTTTGCCATTTCTAAAATTTGCAGAAACCAATCTATAGCAATTAGTTGATAGCAGGAACACCCATGGTACACGAAGGCTTGTGCTGTGTTCGGTCATCTTACTCTCTGGATAAACTCCTGGCTTCAGTGAAGTCAAGGTGAATATTGTCCTTGATTTCAAGGGTTTTTTTCAGTGTTCTGCCACTGATGCAT
>NW_010396948.1:27009-54439 GCF_000710305.1 Buceros rhinoceros silvestris | reverse complement strand
TTCTGTTAGTTACCATGTATCAGAGAAAGAGGCAAAGTGGTCAAGGCGTATTTATGTCCTAAAAACCAGAAAACATGCCAAAACAAAAATGATGGCCTTAGAATGGAGCCCAAGGATTGGTTTTGGCCTAAAAAATAAAATTCTCCGTCTATCCATCACAGTGTAAACGTGATTTCCCTGTGACATACTAAAACACTCGATGAGCAATGCCTGTTCTCAGAGGTGTTTTTTTAACTTTGTATTTCTTTAATCTTCATTTATGCCACTTCTTCAAATGTTCTGCTTGAGTTTTGTTTATGTTTTTTATCCTTCCCCCTCCTCCTTTCCTTTCACCCAGCTGGAGTAAGATGTCCCTGGAAAGATGAAATATAAAGAAAAGTATCTGACAATTCAGATGACTTTGAATAGTTTAATGTCCTTCCTAGTTTTAAATTCTTTAGGGTTTAGCCTCCTTCTTAAAAGACATTTCTGATTCACTTACCTGAGATTATGCAAATTGCTGCTGAACTCAGAGCAGCAAGGGTTATTTCCCTGAATAAAATTAGCAGACACTTAATAATAAGACACATTTATATTTGTACAGCACATTTTACCTCACTGGATCCCAAAGTACTGCTGAAATGTAGAATCACAGAATCACAGAATCACAGAATCACAGAATGCTTTGGATTGGAAGGCACATTCAAAGGTCATCTCATCCAACACCCCTGCAGTGAGCAGGGGCATCATCAACTAGATCAGGTTGCCCAGAGCCCCATCCAACCTGACCTTGAACATTTCCAGAGATGGGGCATCTATCATCTCTCTCAACCCGTGCCCAGACTGTCACTTAGTTACAACGTGTGTTTCACCCCACTCATTGCAAAAAGTTTCTTCCTTATGTCTAGATTAAATCTTCCTTCTTTTAGTTTAAAACCATTACCCCTTGTCCTGGCACAACAGGCGTTGCTAAAATGACTGTCCCCATCTTTCTTATAGACCCCCTTTAAGTTCTGGAAGGCCACCATAGAATTTCGCTGGAGCCTTCTCTTCTTCAGGCTGAATGACCCTCTCAGCTTTTCTTCATAGCAGAGGTGTTCCAGACCTCTGATCATTTTTGTGGTCCTCCTCTGGACCCCCTCCAGCAGGTTCATGTCTTGTTCATGTCAGCATGACATGTTCATGTCAGCATTCTTGTGCTGACGACTGCAGACCTGGATGCGGTATTCCAGGTGAGGTCTCACCAGAGTGGAGCAGAGCAGCAGGATCACCTCCCTCAACCTGCTGGCCATGCTTCTTTTGATGCAGCCCAGGATATGTTTGGCCTTCTGGGCTGTGAGCACACATTGCCGACTCATGTCTAGCCTTTCAACCAGCAGTACCACATGTAGCAGGATGTTGAACCTGAGACTCATTCTCGAGACATTGATTCTTCTCCCATTCTTACTAATTTAGCCCACTGATGTTTGCGCATACCAGTGGAAATCAGAGGCAAACCAACTCGTAACTTCTTTCAGTCAGAGCTAATAATTTCATCCTGTACTATTTATTACCTGATAATGAAAAATTAATGAATTTTTATGACCTTCCTCCATATATTCAACAAAAACATGAATAAAAAAGTATCCAAAATGGGCTTTTTTCAAACCCATAGCTATTTTGCATAGAGCTCGCCGGACATAACTGCCCATCGTGGACTTGGCTTGCAGCCCTCCTAGAGTGTGTCCTTCAAAAGCCTGTATTTCCCACTGTCTCGTAAGATTTTGAATGTGTCTGCCTATATGTGCATTCCTAAGAAGGAAGTAGTTTTTCTCTTTTATCTTTATTTATCCTTTAACAGTAACTGGAACCCTTATAACCTCACCTGTTGTTTGGTGGATAGGTTTTTAGTGGACTTTGTGTGTTTAAAATTATTAACAAGAACTACTTTTCTGTTCTTCGAGTTCAGCCTGTTTTGTCCCTCTCTATTTATTCCCCAATTTCATGAACACAGGCTCATCTGAAATTGTTCTTACCCTGTCCCTGGGTTTTTTTGTTTTTCACACTGCAAATTGAGCTTATAAAGAGAGTTATGACAAAAATACACACCTAAATCTACCAGTTCTATATGTCATCCCATCTTACATGCATTTTATGTACATATGTGCATGATTATGATACAGTAAACTTTTAATATAATTCAAATCCAAATTCTCCCCAAAAGAAGGCAACAGAAATATCAGAACCTGTTGGGCACTTTGCAGTGGGGAGAAATACTTCCTGCAGACTTGGAGAAGAGAACACTGCATCTTGAATAGCCATCACCATTTCTTGCTAAGATCTTGATTTTGTTTCCTAACACCTATTTCAGACGAGGTGACAACACAGAAATTTTTCAAGTATTTGTCTTCTCTTAAATGTAACAACATTATCCTCTAGCCTAGAAATAAATAGTAAATTATTAAAATAAATAGAAAATTAGCCAGATTTTAAACCTTTTTTTTCCCCAGACATTTCAGAGAAAAGGCTAAAATCTGTTGTGTCAAATATTCAGGTAGAAAGACTGGAGGCTGTTTTCACAAGTGTGCTTCTCGCTATTGTCCCCGCATTTGCTTGAATTTGTGAATTAGGCTCAAAAAATCTGGTAAAAAGCAAAGCTCTCTGTTAAAGATGTAGGTCTTGAGTCCCAGCCACATGTCAGCAGGGGCCTTTTTATGGATTCCAGTAGGAATTGGATCATGCCTCATTGGCATGAAGACCTAACGTATTACCTGGCAAACTTGTAGCTCCACTATTAGAAACTCTGAGCAGAAAAATTACCAAGGAGTCTTTGTTCTGCGCATCAAACAGTAGTTCTAGATGTAGGGCCTTTTTTGTTAGTATGTTCATGACAGACACCTAATTAGATTAGGAGGGCATTAAATAAGCAGTAGTAATTGTCTGGGAGAGCTCTGTGCAGACTGGCCAGCACTGAGGGAAGGCAATGTTCCCTATAGTTACCACTACAAGGAACTTCAGCTGCTGGAACAGAAGTGGAAACTAAAGAGCTGAGTTTAGTCCTGAGGTAGGAGTCGGTGCCTTGGAGTAATTAACTTGGGTAAAGAAGGCTGTTTTCAGGCATGTGGGGAAGCTCTCCTTCAGCATGCACAGTGAGGCCGACCCAGTGGCACTGGGGCCTTGTGGGATGGACGGTGAGCACAGAGCAGAAGAAACCCACAAGCCTGGTGCCACTGGATGGGGAGGGAGAGGAAAGGATAGCATGTTAGAATAGTTTAAAGCACTTTTTCATAAACACCCTTCGTGTTCAGTCATGAAATGAGACAGCAGATATGAGACAAGAAAACGGAGTAAAGCATGAGAAAAATAAACTTGCTGTTGTTTGACTGCAGCTAAACATCAGCTCACACAGATCTAATTAATTAACATGATGGTTTTGATCTGCCATAGCAAAGCTTTGAAATACGGTGGCTTGCTAAGTCATTCATTTCAATCAAAATTAAAGCAAATATTTTTTTACTGGCCCATTTGCAGAGCTCCATATTACCCTAATGGCATTAGCATAGCATCGCAGTCATCTGAATCCAGTCAGAATTAATCTGAGATTATAAAAAGTAAATAAAGGTTGTTCTAGGTCAGAGAGCACAAAAGCTGGCATGAGACACCCCTGGATAAGCTGGGTCCCTGGTAAAGTGCAACTGGTCTCTCACGGCCTCTTCTTTGCTGGTTTGGGTTATTTCCCTCTCAGAAATCAGAAGCAAGACTGAAAAAATGAAGGCCAAGATGACATTGAATTAGGTTTTTTTCTCCCTCAACAAAGGATCCCTAACTTGGGATCCTTTATTTTAAAGGAAAAAATGCTAGTGTACATGAAGTCTTTTGCTAGCCCAAGTTTCCACAAACCTGCATGATAATGCAGGTACGAGAAGGACTCTTGCTGTTGGTTGCAACCCCAGGACAAGTGTCTACAGCAGCTGTTAAAGCCCCCCTTCAGCTGTGAAGATAGTTTTCTCTCTAGTCATGGTCTTGAGCAGACCTAGTCTCCTACAGACCTGGAGACGGGCACACAGACTAGAGGAGGAGATGCATGTTATCACGGGGTATATGAAGCATTGTAACCTAGAGACAGTTCTGGGCAGGCCATGGAAAAGTGGTTTAAAAATACCTCTGCCCTTCCAAGGGTTTTGTGCCGCTTCCGCCAGAACCAGAGAACGGAAGCTCACCTTACATTTTAATTAGTCTTTCCCTCACTTAATTTTAATCTGACCCTGAGTAATGCCCCCTAAGAAGATTCATTTAGAAGCAGATTACAGCATCTAATTTGCTAATGATGAGACATCATCCTCAGAATCACAATATTCTGTCGGGACTTAGTAGACACATCAGGAAATAAGATAAAAAGGTTGTGCTCCCCTTAGCATTGTCTTACAGCTGGAGTGCTCATCCCCTGTGCTCCCCAGACCAGGCTCCAGTCCTACGTCAGGTGGGAAGAGCCTTGCCGTACTGGTCTGCAGGAAATAAGCTGAAAAAGCCTGGATAAGGGTATATTTGGGTCAGAGACCGGTGGGGAGGAGCAAGGTGGTTCCTGGACCTCAGTGTTCCAACACCAGCTGGCTCAGGTCAGCAGGCAAGTATGGGTTGGAACTGGCCTGTGCAACTGGGAAACATGTTATGAAGAGACGTGATTTTCTATGTACAGATGAGTGATCAAACACTCCCACTTTGCAGCCAGAGGAAAGGGCAGCAGTTTTTTGTCAGATTTTGCAGCCAAGAAGGATTTTCTGGGAAAAGCGAAGAGGAATCACAGGATTCCCCTCGGAAGTGAAACATGGGGGAACCTGGACCACTCACAATGGGGCAAGGAAAGGAGGGAAGGGGCTCCAGAGAGATCCTCATATTTTGCTCAGGACAGGTGCTTAGACAATAGAGAAGCTAATGGATGTCAGAAAATGTAGAGTATCCTCTATATTCTCTGGTTATAAAGTGGTTCGTGATTACAACCTGATTCAGTTTAAATTTAGTGGAAGACTTGGAAGTTTTTCAAGTTCTAAGGGATACTTTTGTGTAATGAAATGAATTCTAACAGCTGAAGGAACAGAAGACATGAATGGAAAGAAATGCATTAAAGCCAAAGGTGCCATACTGTCTTCAACTTTCATCCCAAGAAAATCTTTAGGAAAGGGTCCAGGCTAAGAAAACTGAGTCAGCATCTCAGAAGTCATATTAAGAGTAGCAGAGAGTTCAGAAGTATTGCAAAAGCATTTGATCAGCAAAGAAATCTGTGTTCAATAAAAGGAGCACTGCCAAAAGTCAAGCTAAGTCAGACCCGTGAAGGATGTTAAAAGACATAGCAAAAGGTTCTCCAGCTGCCTGAAATAAAGAGGAACCAGGTAAGGAAGACAACTGTAACAGTAAAACAGAGATTAAGAACTAGCTTCCTAAAATTGCCTGGACAACACACTGTGCACCCATGCCACATGCAACGACCGAAGATGTTCAGGGAATGAAAGTGGCCTTCCCGTCTCATGGCAGACCCAGCCAGTGGGCCACACAACCTGCCTTGGCTCCCTGCCGGTCCCCACCCACCCTCACCCTGCCAGCCCCCACCGCCATGACACACAACCAAAGAGGGCACATAGCTTTAAGGAAAGGCTGAAGATCTGAATTAGAGAACTCTTATCAAATAGAAATGCTCAAACAGAAAAACTCAATTTCCTGGGCACCACTGTAGTCCATAGCTCCTAAGGTCAGGGAGGGGATTTGGAAGGGCAATGTAGGCTATAAACTGAGAAACAGGGCAAGAACTGCCCCTTGCACCTCCTCTCCAGGCTTTTGCTGGTCTGTCACCGAGTGGGCAGGAGCTGTTGCCAGCCCTGCACGAACAGGCTCCTTTTCAACCTCGGTTTCCCTAGGGTTTCTCCTCCCTCCCCCTCTCCTCCTCCGAAGCACCTCCCACTCCAGCAGTGCTCCCTGCAGGATAGACTCCCAGATATGCCTGTTTCACACCTGCTCCAGTACAGAGACCAGGCAGAGGGGTAGGAGAAGGAGTCTTGTCACCTCCTCTTCGTTGTAGAGGAGAGACACACAAACCCAGCAGTCCTGCAAGGATACTTGGCATGCTACCCTTGCCAGCAGCTACCCCCAAGGCAGGACAGAGTTTTCTGTGGTATTACTGGGATAAACCCATTTCTTGTGGGGAGCTGGGAAAAGCCCAACTCTAAAGAGGGCAATGCTCCGAGAAGCTGGTATGTTCCTTCTATGCCATGGGTGACAGTACTGTCTTCTGCAACCTCTCTGCGTAGCAGGGAATCAGGGTGAGACCTGGAGTGAAGGGTTCTCTGAGGAAGGAGGGGAAGTGGAGACCCAGATCTACATAGGGAGGCCAGAGTGCTACCCTCATGGCAATACTCATCCTTAGGGTTTTGGGGGGTTTTTTTTGGAGTCTGCACTGATGAAAAAGTCAAGAACCTTCCATTGCTTTCAGTGATACAATGCAGTGGATGGAGCCTCTGAGCACGGCAGGGCATCCCACTAGTGTTCGCTGTGCATCTCATCCATGCTGTGTTGTTGGCAATCTAGCCTGAGGGCTGGGAATTTTAACACACAAACATATCACTTTACACTATAGGCTGCTTCTCCAGCCTGTCCCATCTTTGAACAACCAACAGGAATTTGTTGATTTTAAATGTGCCTAAGTGACATTTTACCCCACATAGCTATATGGCATGATGCAGCCTAGGTATTACCTTAGGTGCAATGTCTGGTTGAAATGTGACAGAAAGAGCCCAAAGGCAATAAAAAGTTGAATGTCTGGCCATCAGCAGCAAGTAAACTGTGTGTGGCTCTTGGTCCTTGTGTAGAAAATGCTGTCAGCTGTCAGAAATTCTCGAGGACTTACATCCTAGAGGATCTCATGGTGCTGTAGTTCATACGTGTACTTTGGACCAGTGATGCACAAGTGTTAGAATACATCTGAAACAGAGTTTGTCATTTAAGCTCCTTCTTATGCTTTTGGTTAGCTTTGGGAACCAAACTGACACAAAGTACATGGGAACCATTGGAGTATTCACATCAAACCATATTCACATCTAACCCTAACCCTGAACTATCAGTTCAGGCCAACTCACTAGCACAGATGTGGTCAGTGGAGATCCTAAAAGAAGTGTGGAAAGCTGATCCTCAGCAGAGAGAGGTTCTCAACAGCCTCCATCAGCAATTGAGTGATGGGAAAGAGGAAACTGGTTTTAAGATGAAATTTTGTACATTTCTGAATGTGATTGCGTGATTGCAAGATAATTAAACAGTTCAGGCATTGCTTCCTGCTCTGTGTCCTGCATTGCAATGTACACCAACACCAAATAGTGACAACTGCTATGATCAGCTTATTACACCATTACTACCTACTGGAGGTTTTCGCTGTTTTTCAATAAGCCATGATGATCATTTACAAAGCCAGGGGGGTTGGACTGGAGGGACCAAGGGTTTAATCTAGTTCATAAATTCTGCTTTAACATGTGCTACTGTTTGTTTTTTAACCGTTTGGTTCAAGTGAAGAGCATTCCTATGGAGAAAAGGTGTTCAGAAATTATCACATTGACCTGGAACTGTACACACAGATAGGAAAAATTGGCTCACTGTTGTATTAATGGGTACGAGAATTTCTAATGTGAGGGAGGGTGTTGCTGGGGAATTTAACAGGAGATTAACAAATACGGTTCAGCTATTCATAAGTGTCATGAAAAGGTTTCACAAAGATCTCAGTTTTTGCTTTAATTCTATAGATAGAACTACAAATATTACACAGTACAATTTTGCTAAGTAACACAGATTGTGCATGTGCGATAACCAGTTACTTAAACTGAACGAGATGGAGAAAATGAAAATAAAACTTATTTTAGCTATCCACTTCTAAATAAAAATGGCATTTCACATAATAAACTTCAGAACTGCATTACTCAAAAAAAGCATCTAAAAATATCGCACTTGTATTTCACCAAAGTAATTAATGTGGGTTGATGTTATCTTTTATACTCAGGAAATTCCTCACAGGTTCTCATGATGACACATGGATGCCTAATCAGTTGGTCTGTAGCAAATTAGCTGTAACACATTCCCCTCTACTCACAGAGATATTTCAGTTTTACAATTTAAGAGAAGAAATACAAAGCTGGAGAACATATCAGATTTAGGAATAAGACTGCACTCTTTTTGCCTAAAGAAATGAGCTCTTCAATATTAAATTTTTCAAATTCCTTTTGGAGAAAGAAGGATGATATGGAACAGGGTTTGAGTAAACTGGAAATGGGCTTGAGGAAACAAGTCAGATGAGTTGGGTCAAGAGGAGAAATTCTTGCCTACAGTCATTAATTGAGATAGGCTTCAACTAGCAACAACTGAACAGAATTTCCATGTAATTGGTGGCAGCTAATGTCCATCAGCCTTACGGGAAGGACATTTGAAAGGCTGAAGAATTTCCAGGAAGGTACAAGCACAACATTCCATACTTACATTCAAATCACTCTCTGAGTTCATACACCCACTTTTAAGATGCAAAGAACTAGTCTATCCCACCAGAGGTATCAAAGTACCAGTGCCTCCTTCTCAAATAGTCATAGGGTTACAAGGATGAGTTATGATCATCTGGCCTGGTGTCTTGAGGAACCTACCAGACCAAACCACCAGAGCTTTTCAAGTTCTTGTGTGAACTAGAGTATCTCTTTCAGAAAACACGTATTCTTGATTTAAAAAAAAAGTAAAAATCTTATGATTGGTTTCACTGATCCTTTGGCAAGATTTCCTGGAGGTTAATCACTTTCATCTTTAAAAATCTGCACATTTCAAGACTTGCCAAGGTGACTATTTTCTGCCACTGCATCTTATTACATATTTACCTATTGGTTTGAAGCCTGATGAATGTCAAAACCACATTCGGCTTTTGCCAGTGCCACATTTCCCAGTGGCCATGTACGAATTGCCAGAAGTTGCCCAGAATCAGCCCTAGTTCACAGCAAAGTCCCAGCAAGAGTTTTTGAGAGCCTCTCCTACTTTGTCTTAGTAGGTTTAAGTGACCCATAAATGCCAGCAAGGAACTTAACTTTATCTGCAGCACTGGGGCAGTGAGGCACTAGCTTCAAATCCCCACCCTCTTTTGGGTGAGATATGTGCATCCACTTCTCCCACACTAACCACAAGCAAAGGGTGTCTAGAGCAGGCTTTGCTTAGCCTCTTCCATCGACAGGACTACAATTTGACACAGAGAGATGTGGAGAGGGTGCAGCCCCTGGTGAGGAAGCTGGCTCAGGTCCTAAGCTCAAGGATGCAATGAGTGCAGTTCCCACAACTGCTCGGGAATGTGCATGCCAAACTGTGCAGCTGCAACTATCAATTTACATATACAGTGACACTGAGGCAAGCTCTGGGAGGTGGTTCAGCATCTCAGTTCTCTTGGCAGTAGTCCTGGGGGGCCCCAGCAATCACTGAAATTCATGACCAAGTGAAAAATTGGTAAGGCAGGAGAGCAAAAAGGAGGTACCAAACACCATGTACAGTAGCTTTAAAGAGCTCGGTTGCTCTTTAAGCTCCCAAAGGGAAGTGTGGTAAAGACTGGAAATATATCTCCAGCACTGCCATTTTTTAAAACCAAGAAGCAGCATGAACTTTCCCAGGATCAGTCTGCAGTGTGTCTGCCTGCCTGTTGCTAATGCACACTTACAGATGGTGTAAATGGTCCTGACAACCTGCAAAGCCTCCGGCCCCACACTGTCCCAGTGTGCTAATGTCAGGCAGAAGAGATGGCTCTTCCTTGCAAGGGTCTGGAGGACCACTCCAGGGCTGCTATTGCAGCCTGAGAGCACGATGGGCTATGGAAACAGTTTGGACCCTTGTTCTGGTCCTCAGAAAAAGTCTGGGATTTGGTCAGTCATTACATCACTGAGCACTGGGAAGCTTCAGTCTCTGTATGGATTTAGCTCCCTGTTAATTCAGTATTAAATTTGACACAGGCAATGTGCTTCTGGAGCAAACACTGTGTGCTTTTTGCCAAGCCAACAGCATACCATTGTAAAGAAATCAGAAATCTAAAAAATAGTCTTTTCTCAATGTATGACGTAAAATCTTTCCTCACACATGCAACAAAAATTACTAGAGCAATTAAATCAGGATCAACAAGGGAGGGGCAGACACTGGCAACAACGGTGCAGTATGTGTGCAGGAATAGTAGGGCAGATGAGGGAGAGGGGGAGATACAGGGATCCTCTGGCTATTAGACCATATTGCCTCCCTGGACAAGGAATTGAATCTTTTCCTGCCTCGGAGGTGTGCAGATGGCAGATAAAATCCTTCACGTTAACGTAAAACAGAAAGGATAGAGGATTTGTTACGGGTCTAAAAAGGTCCCAACCCCACCAGTGAAAAGAGTCAGGACTTAAGTCACATCATTGAATTAACTTTTCTCTGTGGTTTTTCTGGAATTTTTTTGAGTGAAGATAAGAAATGACACTTTTTTTTCCGAATTCCATATTACATATAAGTTAAGAAATTAGGAAATGGGAATATTAAGAGTTCCTCTACAGTCTTCATTTGACTCCCTTTATGCACATACTTTATTGCTTGGTCTCTGTAACGCTTACTTTTCACCCCTCAGGACCCATTTCATTCATTGAAAATACTGGAAAGGACATACGGTGAAGGAGACAGTGGTTCCCCAGCAAAAAGGACATACTTACACTTGAGACAGATGAATTTTGCCCTAGAGGACTGAGGACTGAGTCTACAAAGGATTTAAGTCTTACATCCACTAACCTTGTCTTTCACCCAGGACCTGATGATTGTGGCATCTCAGGATTTACCCAGAGCCTTGCAGAACATCTCAATGCCCCATGCCAGAGGCAGTGGGGACAACACAGGGTCATCCATACCAGGCAGGAACTCCCATTTTGCCAGGAGCGGGCACTTCAGCTTCCTCCCCTCTGCTGATTCATTGGTGCTGCTGAGACACTGCACTCCACCATCTCAAGTTTCCCTGAGGGAAGTCTTGTACTTTTAAGTATAAGACACATTTTGGACCTAAGGCTAGGCTTTCAGGACTAACAATTTTGCTTTAAAAACAGAGAATCCAGGATCAAATCAGAGGTTAAACACAGTACTGTTTTGCACTTAAAAACACTCTCTCTGGGCCGTTTCAGTGTATTTCAACACGAAGTCCTCCAGTGCGTCCAGGCTGCAGAGCTGGGAAGTGAGTGTTCCCACAGCCATCCATCTCCTGCCCTCCCCTCTCCCTGCCCACCTCCTCTGACCTGAATCATTTATCTCCATCCTGGTTCTTATATTGCACTATTTTGTCTTTCCACTCCTAATTTGCATACTCTGCAAATGTAAACTTAATGACTTGAACGTTATCATCCCCTTTTATTAGTACCTGTCTCTAGGATAATGTGACATAACACACCTTTTGAAACCTTTACTTAGTTGCATGCTGTGTATAGCTGCGAAACATTAATCACAGGAGCTTTCTGTTAATCTATGAACTTGTGTGTTCTCAGCAAGACCCATATGGACATAACACAGGTGCAGCATCAAGGTGTTTTGTCCTCACTACCTGCCCCTGTTTTCACTTTAAAGATTTCGACATCACAGCCACTGCAGTAAACTGGGAATTGAGGTAATTTTTTTTAGGGAGAGGCACTGTAAAGATGTATTCATTAATATGTATTAATCATTTTCCATGAGGAAATTAATAATTTCACGTTCACTGCAGAGTCTGAAAGGTACACAGTAATTAAAAGATGGAAAGGTTTGCATAAGTATCTCCTTTTGAAGACTGAATGCGACATGGGTCTTTTAGGAAAAAATTTCTGATATCCTGAGGACTGTGTCAAGATATATACTTGCAAGAAGACATGTTAAGACTGCCTGAGGTGCCACCTTTCAGTCATTTTCTGTTCTGTACTTGATAGCACAACTGCACCACTCCTGTAAAGTGATGTTGAATGGATTCTAAAAACTTATTTCCAAGAAATGAACATTAAGAGATGTTCAGGTGCCTAAATATAAGAAGAGCTGTCTAATGTCATTTTAGATGCTCTGAGAAGCCCGTCTGGCTTGCAGCTGCTGCTCCAGCAGGGCACAAATCCTGCCATAAATCCTGTGTCAAAGCTGCCAACACATTTAGATGACTCCAGCAACTCCCGTCATCTCTAAAGGCATTATGTTTAGGTACCTGAATTTCCCCATTTAAATTACATTTGAACACTGAAAACAGAGAGTCATCAGATAAACTCAGATATAACTTCAGCCAGGATTTCCTAGCCACAGTGCACGACTGCTTTCATTTCTCTCTGTTTCAGTCGTTCCTGCTTAGTTTTGAGTTTATTGCCTCTTGGGGTCTCCGGGCAATTTTGGTGAAATAGCTGACAAATCAGAAGCTACTGCCAGAGCATAGTCTGCAGAAATGCTTGTCTGTGTTCAGAAACTGGCAGACGTGACATTTCCACTCAGCCCACTAATCCTCATGTAGATGGGGTTAAAGTTGTAAGTGTGCAAGCTCTGCCTCGTCTCACCCTGTTTGCTGGTTTATGCTGGTTTGGCGATTGGGTTTTTGCCAGAAGCTCATCCCTGAAAGAGTCATGACTTGCAGGTACCAAGAAGGAAAAATGCTTCTGCAGTCTTAGGGCAGGAACGGGAGCAGGTGGAAGAGATGGCAGGTTATGCAGGTTGTGCTAAGGTTATGCAGGTACCTGTGTGATATTATTCTCATTGGGCAAATCCAGTCTGTGATGCTGTTTTAACAAGGTGTGAAAAAAACCTATGCAGATACTGAAAGGATATTGCAAGCTTAAAAAATATATGTTGTCAGAAGATATAAGGTCTCCTAATGTATTTCCTTAAGCTTGTATCTGTTCTGCAATCTCTATTTTAACGGTATTTTCTGGTTGCAGAAATAACATTTGGCATTCTGTCTTTGCAGGTAGAAACTATGTTAAACAATTTTCCCACTTAATTTCAATGGAGTTAAGCACCTAGGCTTAAGTACCTTTCTGCATTTGGCATCCAAACCCTGTTTATATTAGAAAGTGTTTAATATTGATTCATAAGAGCAGTGTATCTTCCTTGCTATGGGTCAGTTAATGTTCTGAAAAGAGGTTTTGTGTCAGTCTAGGTCATACTATTTTGCCAGTCAGAGTAAACCATACTAGCAAAAGGTCTGTTTTAATGTGGAATTATATCTACAGTAGAGTTTTCATCACTTTCCTAGGTTAGGATATGGTGGTTTTTCCCATTGCTGACATCCATGCAGGCAACAGCTTGCAAGTGAAGCTTGGACCAAACAAGGTGAACTTTGCTCAGTTCAGTAAAGTGTGAATAACATCAGCAGCAACAGACATGAGAGAAATATATTCATGGCTGGTAGACATCAGAAAGCTGGTGAGTGAGGGTAAGCTATTCCAGATGCTTATCTGCAGCATTCAAGCTACTCAGACCATCGCTTCCTTGTGAAAATCAGTTTACTTAAGGTGTGGATATGCCAATGGAGGGATACCAACCACTTTGTGAAATACCCATCAAATATATTTCAGAGCAAGATATACCATGTTGTGACATTTCAGTGATTTAAATCTCTATTTTCCATAGATACATGTATATGCTGTGAGTAACAACAGTGCTTTCTTCCTCCCATGTCCTGGTTGCTTTGTACGTTTAGACCATGGGTTCATCAGAGCAGAGTTAATCTTTTTTTGTTGTATTTTTCTGTGCAGAGTGACCTTTAAGTTTAGCTGTTGCTATTACACCCCAACATAGAGCAAACTGCAGACAAGAATATCAGAGTAAACACTACAGACAATCCTTCCCTGTCTCAAAAGCACCTCAGCACATGTCGGCACCAAAGCTGAAAAAGAAAAAAAAAAAAGCCTGGTTCAGAACTAGTTCTATTAATTTTATTTATTTGTCATTGCCATGGTAATTATACATTCAACAAGGTAAGTTATAGTCTAGATAGTTATGCTGGGGATGAAAAAGCAGCATCCCAAGGTCACAGAATATGCTGCCCAAAGAAACAGGTGTGAATATTTAATTTCTTTATATTCCTTTGTTCTGTGATATGTTTTTACGCTAGCTGTATAAGATCTCCATTAAGAATATCAAATCATGTTATCTCTCTTTCCTTTGTCAGTCGTTGTAGGGTTGCTGCTGGAGCTGGGAAATCAGGGGGAGGACTTGGGAGCCCCATCAGCCCCGTTCCTATTCCAGATGGCAGGGACATCAGGAGAAATATCTCTGCTGCTCTGGCCACCCTCACAGGACCTCCTGTCACTTCTAAGAAATCTCGCTTTGCTGTGTGAAGCTTAGGATATTCTGAGAAATGCTATAAGAAGATAATTCTTTATATCTGTGCATTAGATAGAGTTGTCTGTATAACTGTTATCTGGTGTGTTTTCCACCATTTCTCTGTGCGGGTCTTCCATGCAACATAAAAGGGAGCTGAAAGGAGACTTTAAAGAAAGGAAAACATAGAGCCTCATAATCTAACAGAGAGGTTCAAAAGGAGATGAGAAGCCAACAAGCTTAAAATCTGTGTGTTTTAATCTCCCTACTGCTTTCATGACACAGGTCTTTAAACAGCTGTAGGCTTGGTGACACTTATGTTCCAACGTAAGAGCCCAGATGTGGCGACTCCCTGTAAACAGAGCAGAAACCATTGTACCTGGTTTGAGTGGAGCCATCTTTCTCATCGTGTGATCGTGAAACTTATGAGTCATAACCTCAATATTTACAGTATCTCACTGCCTTTTTTTCTTATTGCATCTGTATACCCTTTCTTTAAGGTCCCAAATTTCAAAGATCACAGCTATTTTAATAAGAAAATCTTGAAAACTGTAGCCTTCAGAACATGCCTGACCATGTGGCAAAATACAACCCGGTTAACAGTAAGTGACCTCTCTTCTGAGCCTTCAGAACAGATCCAGCAAATAGTGACAGATGCATTTCCTGGCTAGATCTATCCACATACCATTGTTTGAACTTCAGTCATCCTCCACTGAAGGAGAACTTGAATTTTGCTTTTTTATAACTGCTCTCCAAGTGCATTTCTTGTATCATAATTCTGCTTTACCTACACTGTAAGCTCTTGGGAACAAGGATCATGTTAGATCATATGCTTGCACTGTGTACAGCTTGAGGGCTAGCGTACTGTTGCGATGAAAAAAAGTGTTAGGAAGTTAAGAGGAAAAGCTCACTGAAACAGATATGGAAGGGGAGAGGAGCAGGAGAGCCTCTTTTTATACTAGGGAAGCAAAGCTTACAGTATCTATGTTTGACCTTTACAAAAAGAAACATCTGAGCTTGTTTGCATGAAGAATCAACACTGATCTAGAGCAAACCATCTGCTAGAAAATGAGGATTTGACCGCAGTCTGACACCCCAAGGAGAAATTTACACTAACAGTCATTTGACTCCTATAACTCACCACGCTGTGTTCACACAATCAGCCCAGGTAAGAGGAAGGTCTCTCCAGTCTTATTTCTTCCCTTTAATTCATTCCTTTCATCTTATTCTTCGCAAACCTCTCTAGCATTTTTGCGTATTCTGCACTAAACGCACTTCTACCTTTAGTGAAATGGGAAAACGAGCTGCAAGAAACTGGGACTGGCCTGAAGATGCTATTGCTATTACACTCATTTAGTCTTTCTAGGACTGAATGGAATATTCCTATGGTAATGTACTCTAGAATTTGCGTTAATTTCTTCAGTTGCACAGTAATGACTGATGCCTTGTAGTAATCATGGACAAATAGATGGTTGGAATAGGCAAATTTGGTCTGTTGGAGTAGCCAAATTTGGTCTGTAGCAGGAGAAAAGAAATCTCAAATCCAAGGAAAATAAAAGCTAATTCCTATCTATGCACTGACAGGACGAACCTCAGGTCATATCAAAAATATTTCTCTGAATAAGCCACTTTTGCAAGAATGCATAGATTGAGACACATAGAAAAGAGGGAACCAGCTGACAAATGCTTCTGGAATGAAAAATTCCAGAAATCTGAAGATTTCCCAAATGGACAATAAAGCCATATTAAAGAGGATGAAAACTGAGAGCTAACCTAAATGGACTGTATGAAAATGTAAAACAAACGACATCTCTGTTGTGCTTGTCATTGCAAATGTTTCTCTTCATTTGGCTATCACAGCTGCTTTTGAAAAGTACCTGTATAATTGACGTATTATTTTTCATATAAATAAAGCATAGAATTTCCTTAAAGTTCCAGAAATCAGGCCTCCCAGATCCCATCAGACTGACCTAAAATCCTGAAGCATGCTTAAAATAACACATTTTGGATTCTTTTTATTTGCATTTTAGATCTGATCTGATCTTCTAGGTGAAATTGCTTCATGTTTTACATTTTAAAAAAGCTGGAAATGTTATAGTATCTTTATTCCAAGAATGTAAGTTTTACGAAATGCATCAAAAATCATGAAACTTGAAATTAAAACATGAGACTTGGCAGCAGTGGTGAGCCATAATTCACTCTTCCAAGCACTTCCTCACCCTTTCAAATAGAAATTGCTAATCGTGAGAAAAAAAATTCATAAACGCAAATTTGTAAAGCACAGATCAAGCCAGCAACATATAATTAGTTCTTGTCTTTTTTTCCCCCACATTTAAACCAAATGTAACATTTATTTCACTCATCTATCTCCAGTTTCCCATCCCTGGTCTGAAAATACATATAGAGAACAAGTCCAGCTTAGCACTACAATGCCCTTTTCTTGTCCCAATCTGTGTAAGTTCAGCAGCAACAGATCACCTAGTTGCTTGCATACAAACTAACCCAAGTCAATTGACTTCCTTTTTTGTAGTTGTCTTTCATATATTAGGCAAAATTCAGCAAGAGGCTGTTACAACCTGCACATTAGTCACCAAGCAGACACCTCCAATTTCCTTGTAGCCTCCTAAAGTCAGGTTTGGCTGCCATTCTGAACCTCAGGCATTTCATGGAGTCGGCATATTGGTGTGGGTACAATGAACCAAGACAAAATGGACGTGCTACAATTCCTCAACGGACAATTTCTGCTGATCTTCAGGTGCACAGGTGTTTATTTTGAGCCTTTGCTATCTATATCAGAGGAGAAATTGCAGGAGTCCTGCAAAGGTTGGAAGGATTGTTAATAGACAAACGTCCGCTTATGGCTGGTGCAATTCAGCCTTTCCAATGGAAGTCACCCTTGCATTAGAAAGTCTGGACTGTGCCAAGTAGTATCTCTTTTTTGCCTATATCTCCTAGACTTCCTGGCAATGTGAAAACTCAGTGAAAACACCATTTTCAGTGAAGAGTTTTATTCTGACAGAGCTTAAGAGTGGTCATAGCTGACGTTCCTGTGCTGTTGCTGCTGCACTATGCCAGCACAGCACTTACTAGTGACTTCCCAACCACATGCTGCTTCAATAATCTCCTACAGTAGCCAGGAGAACAGCAGGCTAGGGGAATGAGGGTACAATGCTACAAAGTCAGGGGCTGAGCACTCTGAAAATCTGATAGTCTCTTCCTGCCTTCTGGCATCAGTGACTGATTCTTCTCACTGGCACAGCAGAAAACTTCACCCCATCAGCTGGTTCTGGTATCCACCCAGTCATCAGTCCTACAGCCAAAGTTTTTGACTGTCAGAAGTAAACTATCATCCTACTTCTTGCATGAATTCAACTGCTCTCTCCTTTATGGAGGTACTCCCCAAATATTACCAATATGCTACTTCCCATGCCTCAGAGAAGTTTTTCCTCATCTCCAGCTATGAGCCTTTCTGACAAGGAGAGAAGAAGAACAATGCTCCCCTCCTTTCTGCTTAGAGAAACATCCTGGGAAAGGGTGCCATAAAGCAGAATTTGAAGGATTTGCCCGGAGAATCCTGAGAGTGTAACTAAACCCCTTGGGGTGTCTAGAAACACCTCATTTTTCTTTTAAATGTTGCAAAAGCTGCTGTGCTTTGAGATCTGTGCTCGGGGCACAGAGTTGGGAGGACTGCCCCTGCTTCCACAGCACTGCTGTGCCTCTGGCTTGGGGACTGACAGGAATGGGCAGGAGAGCCCATAGCCCCCCAGAGGGACTGGCTGATTGCACTGACACATGGGAAACCGCCATAATATCTCACTTTTCTCATTAACAGGAGAATATTATGTTCTGTTTAGGAGTTTCACTTGTTGCATTACCTCAACACTCTGTTGTGCAAAAGCAGGTATCTTTAGGAAATGTTATTAAAATGGCAAGAAAAATACCCTACATGCTGATTAATACCATGAAGAGTTTTTTCCAGTATTTATTCTCCATCTAGAGCCCAATCCAAAACACTCCATTCAGTTGTAACGGGTACAAGTTGGAGACCTTATCTTTTAAGACAAGCTGAAATACGTATCTTAAGGTTAGCTACACCGGTCTGAAACTTTGAGCTTCAGAAATCTGTCTGGAAATCTCTTACATTCAGACTTTATTTTTTTATCTAGACTTCTGATACTTCCTGTTCTGTTCTGAGCAAAATACCAGAAAACACACTTCTCTTCCCTCACAGTATGCCTTTGCCATTTCTAGTCAAAACTGGGAAAAGCAGAAATGAGAAAATTGCAGGGTGGAGACAGTGAAAGGTGAAATTTTCTGAGTATGTTCTCATCGAAGGTTCAGATTTATTCCTTCATTTCGTTTTTCAATATCATTTACGAATTTGCAGAAACTCATTCTCAAGAAATCTTGTCCTCCAGAACGATCATATTCCGTGTTAAAATGATGCTCTGATACCTTCTGTGTAAGTGAGTTAACTCCTAACAGCCTAAGGATGTGTGAGCCGTTTTCCAATCTGGTTTTCATGGAACTGTAATTACTACAAAACATTTTAGATTCTGATAAGGACTTGCATATTTTCTTTTGACTTCTGCTATATATTGATAGCATAGATGGCAAAATGTTTTACTGTAGATAAATGTGTGGCTTTGTGACTTTACTAATGATCATGAGTCAATAGGTCTCATGATACCTACACTAGCTTGCTAGATAAAGAAGTATATTGATACTTATCACTGCAGAAAGATACAATAGAAAAGCTTAGTAATGCTGACTGTCACTCAGTCATGCACTACTTAAGCTCGTGACAAGTCAGTTTAAAGCTAAATGCAAGTCCAGCTGCCAATACCTGCAATTCGTTCTGTATCCTCTGCAAAAAAAAATCCTCTCTGAAATGTCCTATGCTACTCTCTAATCAGACTAAATATTGTCTGCTAGCTTAATCCTAGAGAGAAGCAGAAAAGGACTGCAAGATTATGTTTTTGAAGTTTGTTATCTTTTGATTTTCACTTTCTGGAGGCAAAATGTTGACTCTGGAAATCTGCAAAAATAGACTACTAAAGAACTAGTAGTTCTCGTTTTATGGATTACTGTGACCAGAATTATCCTTTGGCTGAGAGAGTTTGAGGAAAGCTGAGAGGAGGAGGTATAGGCCATTAAGTAAACCTAAGAAGCTTATACTACCTTGCATTTATTTAGGTATGGGTGGGATTAGCTGTGGGCTGATTAAAGGAGACTATAGAGAATGAGGTGATGAGGAAGAGTGTTGGGAGAAAGAGTAGGTGTCGCAGATCCAGTTATGCTGCAGGAGATCTGAGCAACATGTATCCGTGCCAAAAGGCTTGTGCATTAATAGTTCTTCAATACTGTGTGGAAGTCCTGGAGGCAGAGTTGAGGCACTTGACACCTCTTGGGATTTGGGAATTGGAGCTCAGAGGCTCCTCCATGTAGCAAAGAGATACCCAGGCTCACCTAATACATGAGCCAGCTGTGCTTTGGGGAGCTTCCATGGGCTTTCTTAACCAACATGACAGCTAGGGCCTCAAAGAGAGCCTGGGAAGGCAGGAGAAGACGGTGCCACCTTAAAATATCTCACAGGCAACATACCCCTAAAAAAATACATGTGCAACAGTTACTCAGATCCCTTGTCTGTAACTGGTTCCCAGGGCTGCCTGTCTCCCCAGAATGGGGATTTGCACACAGCCCATTTTTTTTTGCACAATAACCATCTTTCTAGTTATTATGCAAATTAAATACCCTGAAGCAAAGAGTACACAACTGCTGTGTGGAATTACAACTACTGTTAAGGCTCAGGAAAAGAGCTATCTCTTCGTCTGGCGAAGTAACCCCACTGCAGTATGAAGGCAAGATTTGATGGAAGCGCCTCTGCAGCCAATTCAGAAGGCAGCCAGCTTGGTGCCTAGCAGATCTTCAGAGCCGGAGCAGGGATAGTCCCGCTTATGCTGGACCAAACCGCAGATCTCCCAGGAAAATTGGCAGTAGTGCATTTCCAATCAAGCCATATAAAAGTATTAAAGAGAAAAGAAACCAAGGAACTTTATTTCTGAGCTGACCAGAAAGCCAGCTTTAAATGCAGATTTTTAATGAAATTTTACGAGTATTTGCTGGAAACTCCTTACAGTTGCTTCATTCTTGAAAATGGTGTCATATTGTTTATTCAAACTGCTCTATCTCAGTATTCAAAATGCTGGAAAGACTGGAGAGCTGACATAGATGTGCCATGGTTTTCTTTTTCCTAAGTTGTCTCTGAAACTTGTCAAATGAGAAAAACATAACTGGCAGCTTAGCTGTTGCACATTGTTAGGGAGCTCTGTTAGTGGCTGTCAAAGCAAAGTCACCTGTGAGCCAGAGAAAGTGGGCAAAAGGGAACTACCAGAAGTTTCAGAAAGGAGATCTCTGGGCTTAGGAAGCCCCAAAGACAACCTTTTCTCTTGTGATTTCTTTGGGTTCTGCTTTATAAAGGCTGATCTTGGGTGGGAAATTAAAGGGAGATAAGACTGAGTTGGACCTTTTTGTCATTTGTCTAACAATCCAGAAGCAGTTTCCTCTTGGAGACCACACCTGGGTACAGTTCTAAGGACCTTCAAAACCATCTCCTCCTGACCACTTTGGATGTGGAAGAATGGTTTTCTGTTCCTGATCTTGCTTAATTTTCCAGTGGAAATACAGATCCCTTAACAAGCTGAGTGTGCTCAGATCAATACATTCCTTGTACGAGCTAGCTTTGCCTGCTCATCTTGGAAATACTTTACTGATATCCAGGGGTTCACAGACTGGAGCAAAACCTCATTCTGACAGAGTGAGCTCCTCGACGGTCAGTTTGGGTTTGCCAGACAGTAGAGACTGTGACTTTGGCCATGCTCATTCATACATGGGCACCCATACCCATCTGAGCATCATTTGCTGTCTACTCTGCAAAACTCCTTCTGCTTGTGAGAGTAGAAAACTGGTGATGTTTAATATACACAGACAGGGTGATTTTTGAGGATTGATTTGTTTCCCAAACACTAGATGGAGCTGGGTAATCGAGGTTCATTTCCATCCTCCCTGCAGACCCTGGATCATGAAGGAGCTGAGGGAGACGGTATGGTTGGCAGTTATTCACCATGCCACCTCCTAGAAGTTTGTTCCAGGGCTCCATAATAGGGTTTGCTTTTCTTGTTAGCAACAAAAGCCTTATAGAGCAAGGCTAGCCTCATCCTGACACTACATTAAATAGGTCAGTATTTGGATAGACAGATTTATTGTGCAGTTTGCATTTAGGCTTAACAGTTAAAATAAACAGTTCCTTTCTTCCTTTGGGAGCTGATGAGCCAGACTCACTTCCAAACAACTGAAGACTTCTGTACTTTTTGACAAACACAGTTCTCCAATTAAGAACAGTAAATAGGATTATAGTCTGAAAAGGCTCTTTATTGCTAGAAAGTTTGTATGTGGGAAGAGGGAGTCTCTCTTTAGCATTCATTGTAATTCTTTTAAAATACAAACTAATGATTTTGCCACATCCAGAGTTCAGGATTTTCAAAGGGAAAAGCTGCTTAAAGGCAGCCAGCCTACTAAGGGAAGAGATCTGTATGATTAATTCTGTATAATACATGCAGAATTAATATATATATATTAATATATCTCTTTCACGGGCACCCCCTTGCCGTGGGGAAGGAGCTTGCGTGCCCTTGTGAGGTTGAGAGCTGTGCTGGTGGTGGCATGTGCCTCCGGTAGGGTGTCCCAAGCCAGACAGGTCTCAACTGTGACTAATGTTGCTGTCCTCGAAGAAGCAGAGGTCACCAGCATTGAGGCCATGTTGCTGAAAACGCAGCTGCGCTGGGCAGGGCACGTCTCCAGGATGGAGGATCACCACCTCCCTAAGATTGTGTTCTACGGTGAACTCGCCACTGGCTGCTTCAAGAGAAGAGCTCCAAAGAGGAGATATAAGGAATCCCTGGATCACCGCCTCCCTAAGATTGTGTTCTACGGTGAACTCGCCACCGGCTGCTGCAAGAGAAGAGCTCCAAAGAGGAGATGTAAGGACTCCCTGAAACAATACTTCAGCCTAGGCCATATTGACCACCATCAGTGGTCCACCCCGGCCTCCAATCAGGAGATTTGGAGACACACCATACATAACACTGCTGCCTCCTTTGAGAGCACGCGTAGAATCAGTCTCAAGGAGAAAAGACAGCGCAGAAAGAACCGTGCCTCAACTGTACCACCCAAGGAGACCTTCTGGTGTGCTCTTTGCAACCAGTCTTGCTTATCCCGCATTGGCCTTTTCAGCCATCAGTGCGCTTGCAGTAAGCGTGGGTAAAGCCCTTCCCAAATCTTCGTCCGCGAAGCCAAGCCATGATGATATTAATATGTATATATTTTTTTTAATCAAAGTCTTTACGATGCAATTTTTGCTTTAAGTCATGCAGAGAAGTAAGTCATATCTATGTTTCTTTTAGGAAAAATTTTTATTATGTGAGTTGATATATATGTACATATTTGTCTTTAAATCAAAGAGGCATAAATGACACAGGTCAGAAAAAGCCAAATAGTTTAGCACATCAGGAACTTGGTGTGACATCTGTCTGCCAGCTGCTTTAAAGATACCACAAACTGAGTGCAGAGGAGATAGAAAATAACCTGTTAGTAAGAGAAGTTTGATCCAAAACTCTAGCAGTGAGTACCTGGGTGATATCGTACAGCATGAGGGCTCCCATCCTATATCACATATAGGCTGCAGATGTTCAAATTATGTATACAATCATCTAATCTCCCTTGACTCTAGAACATCTGTGACATAGATTAATTATGCATTGTGTAAAGACAAAGTGTGGTGATTTAATTAGTTTTCTGATTACAGATTTCCAGCTCCATTGGCTCCCTCTCTTGTTCTTGTAATATGAAACAGGATTTACCAGCTTATTTTCCGTATGTTTTTATGTCCTCTACAGCACAGCTTTCTTTCCCTGTAGTCTTCTCATTTTTGTCACTTCCCCATGCCTCATCCATTTCTGCTATGTTTCTTTGAGATTAAGTGGCTAGAAATGTAAATATTAATCTAGGTGGAGGGAATACCATCTGTTTCCAGTTTGGTATCCTTGGCTTTTTTTGCATTCCAGATGCAGAATGATAGCATGAATTGCAATATGCAGAGAATACGGTGTTGATGGTATTGTAAGACAGGCAAATGATGCCCTGGACTCACTACAGTACAATTTGCACTGGTACAGATCACATTTATGCACTTTCTACCCTCCAGGACTCCCGTTCTTGGCAGGCCCCAGCCGTCCTGTGCCCGGGTCTGTGATGTTCGGAGGTAGAGCAGCGATTCGTTCATGGGCACACCCTTGCCGCGGGGAAGGAGCTTGTGTGTCCTTGTGAGGTTGAGAGCTGTGCTGGTGGTGGCACGTGCCTCCGGTGGGGTCTCCCAGGCCAGACAGGTCTCAACTGAAGGGTCAGACAAAGTGTGTCCATGGGCAGGATGGGCTCACTAGCCTTCGGGCAGCCATCCTAGGAGAAGGACAACTCTGACTCCAAACCCAGGCAGATGAAGCTCGTTTAGCCTTGTAAGGCTCATCCATCATCTAAGAGAAGGATACTCTAACCAAACCTATGACCTGAGGGCTTTGCTGTCACCTTCCAAGCTCGCCAGGCCCTGGCAGATGAACCTCAGGTGTAAAGGGTGGAGCCAGTTCCACGCACGCGGCGCCTCACCTAAAAAATCCACCACGCAGGCTTGAAGGGTGCACTCATCGCTTGCAGTGAGCGTGGGAAAAGCCCTTCCCAGATCTTTGTTCATGAAGCCAAGCCGTGATGATGATTATGCACTTTCTATTAGCATCAGATATAGCTTTTTTTGTTTTCTTAAGAATTCCTTAAAAGCTCAAATAATATTTTCAGTTTTGTCATTTAGCTGCAATTTTGCAAGATTTCTTTTATACCACAGCTCTGTTTTTCTCCGGGATAAGTACATCTCTTAGAGTCTGTTGTTAGCTGATTTTGCAGACTCCCACACTTCTAATTTACAGCCAAATTTGAACTGTTTTTTCTCCTTGTGAGGAGCCTCAGGTCTGACGGCCATAGTAATGGTAATAGATAGCATGGTAGTTTCGATCTTTTCCTTACAGCTTGATGCTGAGCTGGCTCGCCTGCTCTCCTGCTCAAATTTCTCCTCTAAGGTTGTTTTGGGGACCATAGCTCTAGACAAATGATGAGAAATAAAAAGTTAAAAGTAGGGTTTAAAAAAATTTTGCAATCCAGTCAGTTTAATTTTGGTATTTATGTGCTGCTCTTTGCCTTCTCTGCACTTCTGCATGAACAGGGAGGGATCTGGTGAAAATGCTCATTTCTAAACACTTCCGTGGTGCATCTCATGTGTGGGAATACATAGATTTTCACTGCTGAGGGAAGAATCTGCATATGCTTTAAAGGAGATTACATTTTGCATTTTTAGTGTAATCCCCCAACTTGCTTGTACTTGAAGTGTGCCCTCTTTCTTAGATACAGGAGATCTAAGATCCTAGCCCAGGGTAGGAGAGTGGAGCTCAGTGTGGAGCAAGAAACATTACAGCTGCAGTTGTTGGAAATAGTCTTTTAACATCCTGGCGTGATGCCCCTGCTTTCTTCGTGCCCAAGGCAGTTTCACACATTTCCTAGCAATCCATCTGTGAAAGACAGAAATGCAGCAACAATGCTTAATGCACAAGCATCAGCAAAGACAGAGGAAGAACCTTTACTCTCAATGGCTGAGCCCAGCAAGACACTGAGAAATTCATTCAGTTCGGTTGACACATGCTGCAGAGCAAAAGGATGTTTACGAAAAAATCTTTGCAACACACTGTAAAAGACACATCTGCAAGTGACTGTAATAGCTAAGGTACCTCTGCACCAACATAATAGAGCTGTAAAAAATTAAGGTTTTGAAAGAAAAGTTGAAGAAAAAGTGGTGGCTGACTGCAGAACAGGCTTTTGTTTGTAGGTGTCTTTGGGCATTAGAAAATCACAAAACTGTGACTTGACAGCACGAAAAGCCACTGATACTCTCTTGGAAGGTGCATTTTCAATAATATGTCCTCGGTGACTTTCAATTACAGTATTTCAATTTTACCTAAAGCCTCTGTGTTAAAAATATTTATTATCACCCTCAGGAATCTTGCTATAGGATCTTGCTATTTAAAATAAATAAACAATGTGGCCTTTTTTGCTTAGCATCCAATACTTACTTTTAAAGATGAGAAATATTGTTTTCATATACAAGTATAATTACTTCCTCCAGTGCCTTTCAGAAGCGTCATATGTAGAAGAACTAGATGGTTAGTTCAGATTGGGGATTTTCATGGAAGCAGGGATTAGGCTAACAAATACAAGAATGATGGGAAACTATGTGTGTAGGCTATCTATATTTGAAGACCAACCTTTTGCTTTTTTTCCTATGAGACTTTGGTCTTTTCAAGCTCTACTTCAAAAGCCACTGAAGGTACACATATGTTCTCAATGGTATTGACTTTTCATCAAGTATTTGGTGTATTCTAGTAGATGTCTGCTGAGAATATGATCCTGTGTAACAAGGTCAGTGGTTACGTTGAGCCTTTTTGCTATGTGCAACATCACATAATGTCTGAAATCCATTGGCTTCTGCTCCCAAAGGGAATGCTTTGCCAGGAGGGGGTTTATGCATGAATCACCAGGGCTGTTACTATAAACATCTTTATGGTAGATCATGCCATACAGTGTAATCCTGCAAACAGGCACCTTCTGGTGCAGCTCAGGAAGGAGGTGATATCAAGCTACTGAATCGCTTCTCATGGTGTTTCCCCAGCCCTGCTAAGCAGCATAAGGTCCTGGCCTCAGATCCTTGACATCCTCCTTTGCAGGGCCTGGCTTCTCAGGCTTTCTAAGGACCAGTTGTTTTTCCCACCCAGGGATGCAGGAGGGAGGTTTGTGACCGAGCAAAGGGACACCCTACTGCAGAGCTGCAGGCATCACCAGACCTCCTTGGCTTGCACCGTTACCTACATCAGGGTAAGCAGGACTCAGTGGAAAGTGCTCACGCAGTCGGACAAAGGTGAAGAAGCAGCTCAGTCAACCCAAGAGAAGGAGCGTTTGCCATACATAAATCATGTGGCTGTTTTCTGGAACTGAAAAATAAAATCCACACCTTTTTGGCTGAAATAAGCCTGCTGCAATGCACTTCTAAATTCTGAGCTGAGTGAAAGTGAATGCAAAGTGCTTCTTCCCAAAGGGGTCCAGATACTCTCTCAAGCTCGAAGACAGGCTGGTGTCTGAGGGTTGCTACTTGAGGTGAGCTAGATGTACTTCCAGGTAGGATTCAAGAAGTATCCGAATTTTGTGCAGAAAATACATGGTTACATACATGAAGCAGATTTCTGAACAGGCTTTTCACGACTTTCATGCTATCATAAGCCCAAGGAAGGCTATTTTGTAGACAGAGAGCCCGATTCTCATTTGGGCTGCCAGTGGCCAAGATGGACCTTGGTTATTTTAGTGCAGTTTAGTGAAGAGTCTTACTGGAACGGGGCTAAGCCATACACTCACATACATTATTCAGAAAAGCCTACCCTTGTTGATACAAGGATTGTGCTACACAAACATCGTGTTCCCATAACCCAGAAAAGTTTAAGGCTGGAAGAACATGGAGATTGCCGTGTACCTAAGGGTGTATGGTCACCCTTGCTATTTTTTCAAATCTGAGCAATATTGATGCAGAGGCATATCAGAATACTGACACTGTCAGGACGAGCACTCCAAATTCACAAATGCTTCATCTGTTTTAATTAAAGCAAAAGCTGATGTGTAAGAAGCATCTTCTGATGCAGATAGAAGCTTTGTGCTGAAAGGGTGCAGCAGTTCAGCCAGGGTGGACAAAGGCTCTTACGCAGTGTCCAGAGTGAAAAAGTGGCTGAGACTTTGGAGCCGTGAGAGATGGAATTAACATCGGTGTGTAGAATGCTTTTTTAATGTTGTTTCACATCAAAGGGCCTTGGTTAGATATTTGCTACTTGACCATGAAGATCCAGGAATGAGCAGAACATTCAAGACTATTAACTCCAGTGAAACCTGAAATGAGAAGATAGTACCTAGTTTACAATCTCTTTCTGAGATGATAGCACAGCTTTCCCTTGTAGCTCTT